>NW_014577527.1:44609-63056 GCF_000485595.1 Priapulus caudatus | reverse complement strand
GCATTCACTCCTTAACATATTAAGTATACGGGAGGGAAAGCTGGTTGTGATAGTCGGTATATATAGTGCATCATGAGTAGGAAAAGGCCATCAGTACGTGGGCGGGAAATTGAAGGTTCAACAGGTCATAGGCAATTGGTGCACAGGGCCAGATTTAAGACATTTTCTGAGGACATGCGTCTGACGAGCAATCTGAAACTATTTTTGTGTTCAGCGTGACCTAGCATTTTTATGGGCTTTATTGAAGACGCATGAATGGGCGTTTCCACTTGACGTGCGAGGAGTATGTGTCTGGATAACCTTTTGACCTCAAGAGGAGGCGGATTTAACAATGGATTTTTAACGTGTTACTTGTGTTAAGAAAGAATTTGACTGCTGGGTGCCTAGATGTAATCGAATTTATACATGTACTGGCATGTTGAGCTTACAATGTCACAGTAAATTTCAAATAGCTAAATTTGCTTGAAGAAGCGGTTCTAATATTGCTCTTAAATCGCGTATAATTTCTATGGCATTCTCGTACTGTCAGTGTGTTATAATTGCCACTGCAGTGGCACTGCGCCAGTGCATGCTTGGCTGCATGAGTATGCGTGCTAGTTTTTGCCTGCGTTAATTAGGTTTAGGTGGCAGCTCTCTATTGCAGCGGCGTGTAGGCGAGGTTAAACATTGATTTGTTTCTCAACTGCGTTGGCGAGTAACTGTGGTTGTGGAACGCTCCCTATATTCTTACAGTGAAATTTTAGCACAGAACTCTTACTTAGACAATGCTTAGCTTAGGAGATAATGAGATGAGGGTTATATTATTGAGATCTAGTCATGATGTACATTATGACATAGTGGAAATAGTCATAGCACTCAAAATTACCCCAGGAGTCGAGGATGTCGGTTTCCCAGCGACTTAATTTTCTCAATCAAATTTTGGCGCACGCAATATAGATGCCAAATGACGTAGCGTTCTTGAGCTTATTGTCCACTAATCTACTGGGCTATACCTGTAGCTTTCTGTTTTTGTTTTACTAGGTGGTAAGGGTCACAATGCTACGGCATAAACATAGTTTCAGGCACGCCGATTTTACAACGCAATGGGATTTGGAGTTATGCCATAGAATGCAGAAGGTGTCTGAAATGAAATCGTGTCGCAATCTGTGTATCTGCAATCTGCGCCTAACAAAAGGTGTCCTTATCGCACAACTTAATGTAGCGTTTATAGACCCGTAGCAACACGACCTCCAGATAAGCCCAAGACGCTCTGGCTCGTTTCTCAAACAGTTTTTTATTTCTGGTTTTATGATTACTATATACATGTGTGGTATAGCTCTATTATGTTTAAAGTTTTGAATTACTGCTACTTGTACGAATGTCCCACCGTCGGCAAGACAATAAACAGTGGCAAGTCGAGGAGCGTCAAGCAATGAATGGGGCAAGGGAGACAAGCCGTGCAAATCAGAAGGAAGACCTCCTTCACAAGTTGCATGTTCTTGTGATGGAGAGGACGGTATCTGTACTTACACTGGTCAGGAGAGTAGCGCGTGCGTATGCTATTTAAAACTACGGTCTAGCATGCATTTTGTAAATGGAAGAGAACGTAATTATGCAAAGTCAGACAGTTTATTCGTGTAATTAACAGAGTTCTAGAACTAAACAGGATTAACAAGCTGTGAGAAAGCAGACGTCTTTCGTGCGTGGAGACGACCAACACGTGCTGTTGTTGTTGTTGGTGTCGATGTTCATTGTGTTTCATTGAAGGCTCAACTTGTTCAGCGTTAGCCACTGTTGGTTCTTCTTGCTATTTTGAGGGTTTGCTCCAGTCTACTTAAACTTCTTTATACTATCTAGTTGGAAATATTTTCAGCTGCGTAACATTGAACTTATTGCACTATCTTAACGATTGGATTCCTTGCACAATTGGTGTTTAGAGTCTTTTTTTACATGATTTATAGTTTATCTGTACTGTCACTAGCAACCTTTGTTAATGAATCTACTTTCTTCTCTCTTATTGGCACTGTCTCCTCTCGGTTTTTCTGTGTTTATATGTGTCAAACAACTTGTACCGCACTTTTTCGCTTAGCCCGAACCACACGATTACAGTATGATTGGCTGAAGGATTATATATTGTCAGTGTTGTAATAGCATACCGATCAGACTAACGGTTATGCTGCTATACAATTCAGAAAAGTGAAATATACATATAATAAAAACAATATTGCGCATATGCCAATTTCCAACAGTTGTTTTTTTTCACTTTACTTTGCAGATGGAACAAGCGTATCAAGAAATTGAATAGGCAGTTTGGTGAAAGTTCTTTCGAAGATCAAATCTTTGATGTGATGTCACACGAGGCAGCTCTATTTCACAAACTCGAGCCAGTTGATGAAATATATGCCTTTTCTTTGGCATTGAACTTGGCAGGCACAACGAATGGATATTGTGCCCACAGCATCAAGAGCAGGCGAATAGAATATAGTCCTGTGTGGAGAGGACAGGGCAAGCAGAGGAAATAGCGTTGAATGAGAACTGGAGTTCATGTTGGTTGCTATGCTGGAAAGAAAGCACTCACATCTAATAGAAATAGGCTAGAAAGCGACAAAGAAATAGAGCATTTTTGTACAGACGGAGGCTCTCAGAATGAGTTTACGTAATGGCAAAATTTGGCCACAGATGAAATGAACTGCCCTAATTTACACAAACCTTTCTCACCCTTCTGAAGCTTGTCAGTGCCTCTTGTGAAGACGGCATGTTTGAGTTCTGCAGGTGTCTGAGATGCTCACAGGGAGCATTTCCAGCCGAGATGAAGCACGAAGTAAAAGGATGACGGAGAGAGAAGATTTTATGGAACGAATATGAAGTGTGATGAGAGATGTACAGACATGTAGATGATAACTGCTTTGAACCAGATTTTAGTGCTGACGTTGTACGCTCCACACATTCATATAGTGTTTTATAACTGGATTGGAGCGGACTTGCTGTAAAATGTTATACATATGTAATTGTTGAAGTAAATATACATACATCGTTTATATGTAAATTATTAAAACCTTATTTAGCTGTAAGGGTAATCGATCTCGTCTTGATTTTCGTACTAAACCAGAGCGCTTAAAATCTCTTGGCGCATATTAAAATCATGTATATGTATAAATATGTCTGTGGCGTAATAACGTTGTTTGTTTTGCAGTTGCAGATCAAAAGTGTCTATTATTTCAACAATGCGTTCATTGCTAAGAAGTTTCAATTTACTTGTTGATGTATCTGATATTATATATATTATATATGCAGCACCCTTAATTAATTGAGATGTCAAAACTCTCCTTAAATATAACTAGTGTGATCATCGTGAGCTAATCTGTACGTTGATGTTAGTTGTAATTGGTGCCAGGTCCTAGCCATTTCATATAGTTTTTTCACTCGTGAGCGAGAAATGTATACTGTAAGAATGTATGCCTGATGCTGAAGTGTCTCGTAAAATGTTATAATAGTACAATTGATTAATAAACTTTTATATTGAAAAAACATTGCCGTTCTACTCATACACTTAGACTTAGACTAAAGAAGAAATATATGGTGCGGTTTGGGCCAATTAGGTATTTTACCTCCATAAACTTGCATGTGCAAAACGAAGTAGTAATCAGTACCTGAGATAGTGCTAAAACATTTCATGTGATTAGAGGGCGGCCAGGGAGAAGATAGTATTTAATAATATCACATGTAAACAGGTGTCAACTTCAGATTTACAAGTGTTCGCGCGTTTAAAAAATGTTCAAGCAGGGATTCCATTGGCGACATAAATAATTTGTTTTCAATGTTCACCTTAGTCCATTTAATCGACATAACGACCCTACTCCCTAGCCGATTGCGCTACCCCCCAAAATAATAGGATGGCCGATATTCTTTCCTTGCGAAGTCTAAACCGCTGTCAATGACGTCATGCCAGTAATATCTGGCCATCCTATTTATTTGGGCGGGGTACGCAGTGTAAGTGGATGATTTGTTCCCCCTGGCGGCGTATAAGCATTATATCCGAGGAGTGCGATCATTATAATATGGATAGGACTGCGGCTGATTATATGCAGATTAATTAATCATAAATTAAAATTGCACCACTTTTAAACTCCATTGAACAGTAACTAGATTCATTATTATTCTTTTATCCATTACAAATCAGCTGTTGATTCGTAAATTCATGTGAATTGTATGTACTGTAGTTCATGTGTGCGTGCGTCGCCTGTGTGCTGCGTGCGTGTCAGCGTATGTGTGTGAAATGCGAATTAATTTTGTAATATATGTTGTATGACACCACACATGCTACGCCGCACACTATGAATACTTAGAAACGCTATACAAATTCACATACATGCACGCATAACGATAGCACGCACGCGCGCTATGATTGTATATATGTATGTATTGGAATTGCTATTATGCGTCACAGATATACGAAGTTCGTATACATGAATTATTATACAGCACATACGAGTAGCACCGCGCGCGCACGCACAGCCACCACGCGCATTTCAACGCACGCACGCCATAATACATATTATATACACGTCCGTGCGGTATCGTAGTGAATGGCTAAGTGTATCGTGAATTTGTATACGTTCTAAGTATTTTCAAAAATGTGTGAGGGCATTGGCTGTGGCGTGTGTGCGTGACGTGCGTGTGTGCGTGCATCATATGTGTGTATGCGGACATCAATTTGTATATATGAATGTTGTATGGACGACCCACTACATGCCACAGGCGCAACATTGAACTATTAGAACGTATACAAATTCAACATAACATTGCACGCCATGATCCATAGACACGAAACACGGCCGCTGTTATGTGATATCCTATGCTATGTATAGGATTCGTATATGCGTACACAGTATACGAATTCCTATAGCATAATTATAATACACGCAGTACGAATAGCACCGCGCGGCGCCACGGGCACGCACACGCATTCACGGGAGTAGGTGCACGCACCATCAATACATATTATATACACGTTCGCGTGCTATCGTATAATGGCCGTGTAATGTGAATTTGTATAGTTTCTAAGTATTCATGTTGCATCGCGTGCCGTGTGTGCGTGCGTGCGTGCCATCGTATGTGTGTATGTGCATTATTTTTTGTATATATGTGTGTATGACACCCACACATGCAGCACGCACAACATGAAACTATAGAAACGTATACAAATTCACATACACGCATATACGATAGGAACGGCACGTGTATATAATATGCTATTGATGCGTGTAGTGCGTGAATGCGTGTGCGTGCGTGCGCGCGGCGTGCCTAATCGTACTGTGTGTATATAATTATGTATAAGGAATTCAGTATATCTGTGTACGCATAGTACGAATTCCTATGAGCATGCATATATTTATAATTAGGCGCGGTGCGTGATATCGTATAATGCGTGCATGTATGTGAAATTTGTGATATCGTTTCTAAGTATTCATGTGTGCGTGCGTGCATGTGTGGGTGTCCATACACAACATATATACAGAAATTATTCGCATGCCACAGGCACGCACGCCACATGTCAACATTACAATCTCACTGAATTTCGAATCCAACAGCTGTTTGCTAATTGCGACTAAAAGAAATAATAATATGCTGTTACTGTTATAGTGAGTCGCGCATTCTTATATTTTATGATAATTTAATTGATATAATCAGGCAAGTCTATCTAATATTATAGCATTAATCACTCTGATATACATGCATATACGCCGCCGGGGGACAACTGTTTTACATGTGATTTCTTATTACTTAATACTCCGTTGCGCGCTCTAATACATTAAAGTTATCACTTCTCGGTACTTGATATACCTTGTTTTGACATGGGCTAAGGTTTCTACGAGGTATTCTATTTGCTCCAAACGCACCCATATATTTCTTCTTTGCTGACCCTAAGTGTATTGCATAGAAGGGCGTGTTTTTCACATATATAAAGTTTTATCTAATCATTATACTTATTATCACATTTTACAATGCATTAGCCATGTCAGCATACATTTACAGTATACCATTTCTCCATCAATGACAGCTGAAAAAAAAACTATATGAATGTAGGATGGCTACATTACTTAAACTAAAATCACATGTACAATTATTCACTGTGATCACAGCTCATTAGTTTAATTGTTATATTGTTAATATATAGTTTAATATTGTTATAATGTTCTTTGACGCTTATCTCCTTAATTAAGGTGTCCTGGCATATATATATGTATATAATCAGAACATCCAACAAGTTTAAATGAACTTCTTAGCGATGACGCACTGTGTTTGACATAATAAAGATTTTTGTATCTGACAAATAGCAAAACAAATTCACTTATAAGCATAATATTTTCGTGCACAGATTTAGCATGACACTATTTTTATGCACAGTGCATGCACACAGCATTTTAAAGGCATATAATTGCTCTGGTTCAGTTCAAAAACCAAGACGAGATATATCTTAGCGTAATCTATAAGGATCCATTAATAACCTACACACAATAATATGATCGAATGTATGTTTTACTTAACATTTACAACATTACTAGCACTTTTTACTCTCGCAGCTAATCTACGGACGCGGGCAAACCATCCGATACTTTGCCCTAATAAAACCTCCAGCATAGTAAGGTATGCTGAGACTGACAAATCTGATCAAGACCTGTTAGCAAACCATCGCAGCGGTTTCTCGTGGATCTTAATGGTACTGCAGCTTAGATGGCATAGACATGATAGAATTTGCTTTTTATTTCACAATAAGATCCCTGACTCCTCTGCTAGTCTAGACAACTTACTGACATCTTGCAAACATGGCATTCTACGTGACCAATCCCTGGGAAATACTACAATCATGTTTCCATCTAAAGAACATGATGGCTATGTGAATTTCCCAACTGACAGTCTTCACTGTGAGGTGGTTTGGGCGGCTACCACTTGCATCATAGGATGGATTTCATGTAAAGTGAAAAACAGTTAGTAAAGCCACCTCTGCACTGTATCACTGTTCGACTTTTGTAAAGTTTTCGTTTCAGCATTCATTTCACTTGATCTGTTATCTTTTATATAGCTATATATATTGGCTTTCACACTCATTATAATTATTTGATTTGCTAGTCTAGAATCATGTAATTATGGGAATTGAAGATATACAAAATGGCAATTGTGGAATACTGGCGT
Organism: Priapulus caudatus; assembly: GCF_000485595.1. Taxonomy (NCBI): domain Eukaryota; kingdom Metazoa; phylum Priapulida; class Priapulimorpha; order Priapulimorphida; family Priapulidae; genus Priapulus; species Priapulus caudatus. The sequence continues at coordinate 55,883 of NW_014577527.1, read as the reverse complement.
TATATGCTTTTTTCAATTTGCTCAAACATCCTGACATAGCTTTCACACTATCTGCAGTCATCTGAGATGGTAGCATCATGAAGGATGGATCTTGAAAGTGAAAAAAGCGTCTGCTTTATGTATCATCATGTGTTGACTGCCTCCTGTAATCTCATCATCTTCACTCATTTGATTGGGCAATGTCGCCTATATTTATATGTATATTACCACTGTAATAATATTCAGTATTCCTAATAAAGCTGATCGAACACATTTTCATGCTGTTGCTGCTCTACACAAACTATTTTCTCGGTTATTCAACCCAAGATTCTCGTCCAAGCATCTATGGCGCATGTTGCTGTTCTCTTAAGAAACACCCCAGTGGTAGTCCTTTGGGGCACTGAATAGACTCCAGCCTCGACTTCCACTTGTATGGGAGCCTTGCCATAGTTTAGGTTTTCCGCCTGCTCGATGAGCTATAATCATATACGCACACTGTATAGAAAGCTTTACTCATAAGTTATAGCCATTACTGCTATAATTTATTTTTATTATAACATTGCGTAGCTTTTTTATATAGACTTTGTAAATGAAACCTGCAGTGTCCATTACTCTGAAAACTCTGTTATGTACCATAAATTGGTACAGCTCTGATTATGTAGCAACTCTGAACTGCACTAAATTCTCTTTCAATTAAAATATTTGTTTGTAGGCATTAAACAACAATACTTATGAGCTCCACTTAAAGTTACATCATTGTGTGTTTAACCCCTTAGTCAGGCTAAAACGAAAACTAACGTTCCACAACATGAACAAAAGTCAGAAGCAGAAACGTATTACACTATATAACAGCTGGAGGGCAGATTGCCCGGGGTCTGTATGAAATAAAGCATACATTGTGGTTAGAACCAATTTGCATTCCTTGAAATTATGTGGTTAATCTGGTAGTAAAGACTACAACTAACTTACAGTATTTGCTCGTTAAACAACGTCTGCACATCTTTTGCGTAGCAGAGCAGTGTTTCTTGTACCGTTTTTTGTGCATTCTGATTCCGGGCTGTTAATTGATGTTCGCGATCCTATCAAACTAAGAATATTTAATGGCAATAATAAGTGGCAGCCCACTGGATGGTAATATCTACTTGACACAATAAAAATTCACAAACAATTTATAACATAATGTTTTCAACGGAGCAGGCAAAGCAGGTATGCTTCTTTTAACCTTTAGATTAAAGGGATAGCATTGCTCTAGTTCTTCAGATATTTTCATACTAAGATAGAAGTTAAATTATGCTTCGTAGAAAAGTTTATGGTTCAAAATATTCGTTTAGAAAGTATTTTTTTAAACGTTTAAAAACTGCGGCTATATCGTTGCTTACAACGACGGTGCGGCCAACTGGCCCCTGCACTGAATTGATTGCGGCGCAAGCATCGCTTCGGATGCAGGCTACAGACGGCGAGGGTGTTTCTTATTTTTACATTCTAAGAGGCGATAGATTTGGCAATATCTTATAAACGACATATAGTTTAAGTTATAATATGGATAAATATGTCTAAAATTAACATCGTTCGATTAGTAGCATTTTCAGGTATAAATATCATTGCACTTGTTGTGATTAGGCCTCGGTGCTGTAATGTGGCAAATGAATTGTGCAAATGGCGGGCAATGACTTTTTTAGGTGCGCAGCACGATCAAACCTCTGGGTGTCGATGTGATCAGCGCCCCAAAATAACAGTTTCAAAATTTTTATGTTGTTTTAATTATTGAACACAACGTGAATGCGTAATTATATTTATAGTTATATGGTATGGCATTGTGCTATTATTTTTTATAATCTACTATTATAATAATACTCTTCAGAATTCTAGAGAAGAGTATACTTTAAGGCTTCGCTGCAAATCTTTAAGTTAACAATCCCGTTATATTTTTAACACAGCTCATTATTAACAGTGCTTGAGCTAATGATTCCTATATTTCCTAGATGCAAACATATCTCTGGACGAGAGAGTGGATTGGTCTTTCTAAGGTATCAGGCCCTTCCTGGCGAACACAGAAAGGGTGCTTCGCGTTTTCTGAGGCTGTGTGCTCGATCAATATCGTCTCAGACCCAGGCCCATCTAATTTGCCTTCATCTGTGAATATGTGGAAAACATAGATATTTACGTACACTTTCAGAACATAACTAGAAAGGGCAGTTGTCGCCACTACTAGTATTCCTCCGTGATCTAAGTATAATGAATATATCTCTGTAAGGACGCTAGAATTAAGGTAAGTTAAATAAGTCCACAAATTCAAAGAGTGTTTGTTATAGCATCTCTGCCCTGAGATGTGGGGCAAGTATGTTTAAAATTGGTTTGCCTTAGGGGTTTTAGTCATCGCGACAGTTCACGTTCTCTCACAAGATCTGTAAGTATACAAAGCTTGGTCGCGCTAAGTTGGTCGAACTAGGGGCCAGAGTTATGAGAGAGGAAGGAAATATGATCACGTTTAAGTAAATGGTCTAAGATAGTAGCAGGTGACCCTGGTTTGGTACGCTGCGGCACCTCTCCCCCAAGAATGTGTAAGTATATGTCCAAGTTTGTAGCGCTAGGTTCCTTAGGGTCCGAGTTATGAGGGCGGAAGTTTGCGAATTCTCTAATGCGCGGACCGAGCTTGGATGGGCAACAGTACATGAAACCATATAGTATCCCCTCGACTTCGTGGCGATGGGATACAATTTTTTATTGTCAGATATGAGTCACTATATATACCTAGTACCATGATCGGTAATTGATTGTAATATAATAATGTTCACCTTACTCCTTAATGCCGAGACACTTCAAATTTACCACCCATTATATGCGATATGTCATATATATATGATTCTATGAGCATAATTGGCATCCTTCATGACCTTCAAGCGCTGGCACCGACCGCATGGCAAAATTAGAGACGTCGCGTCAAACATCGCCGGCAGAGTGCAATCAAAATGAACTCTGTTTGAAAGCATTAAGACCTACACTTTCACTTGTAGTCTATAAGCTTTCGAATGAACGATTTTGGGCTGGGTATTTTGTGTATTTTACGCCATCACACATATATAGGCCAGGCATGCACGTACCGGAACGTGCAATATATGTTAAAAATAATTTTTTTTGCCTGCTTCTATTTGCTTTGGCCACTTGAAGTTTCGAGGGGAGGCACTTTAATGGTATACTGTGCAGGTTTTTCTACAAGAATTTCATCGACTTTGGTCATTTGTATTCTTATACGAGCGCTCACACGAGAGGCCCCCTCTGTATACAACGTCATTTCGCTATTACTATTATATCGGAGTCAATTGTTCACGTGAAACTTCCAAGAGCATTTCTCATTGTCCCTGCACCTTGAATGGCCAGCAGCTATATTTAAATACATCATATATTGGTGACGTGATGAGACGAGCAATCAGCGGTAGGCCAGGTAACTACTAACGCGCAACCATTCGTTCGTTTTGCTGGCGGTTTTCGAACTTAATCGCGCATTTTCTCGTTTATAAGCGTCGCCAATTTGTTGACTTTTAGCGTCAGAGTTATTAGCTGATCGCGTTAGGTCATGTGTGTCATGCAGATGGCCGGTGTTCGCCACGTTTTTTCGATCAAATTGACGTGGTGGCTTTATTTCTTAGTCCATTTGGTTTAATTGCTAGTTTTTTAAATTGTTACTGTTTTATTTAGAGTCTTTAGTTAGTCAGCTGATCATCGTATAGCCACAAGTATGAAGTTTAAACTAACACGAGATTGTTTGACATAGCGTTCATTCGGGCATTTCGGCACTGGCGTCGATCATTTTGTGAATTAAATAGAAAACCTGATATACTTATTATAATGTCATATAACCACACAAAAATTTATAAATGTTGTTCTGAATATGTCTTACTCAATGTATGTTCATCGTTACTTACAGTTTTGTAGCATCTGTCCATTGTAACTGCTTCAGCTTTAGCAGGGCCTTTTCCTCATGAGACGCTTGGCTAGGTCTGGTCTGCGGTCGCCATGCGCTGCTTTCATTAATATTGAGCTCTCAGGTCGCTTTGGTGGCAAGTCTTGCCATTTTGCACACACCATTCATGGAATGACTGCTTTCCCATCTGAAACAAAATTATACTAGTCCACATTTCAAATAGAATTGGCAGTTGGAATTGCCAGCTATAGTTGGCATTCAATCATGCCAGTATCTGTGTGTTATCTTTTTCATAACACATTTATTGTATGGTAGGATAAAAACATATCCTAAGCAATATATGACTTTAACGATGCGCCTTCTTCGGCGAATCGGCTGGACACTTCGGCACAGCATATTGCTACATCAAATACTCGGTGTCGAATTTGTGTTCCGAAATATAAAGCGTTTCAGTTTGAAGCCAAAAAAACGAATAAACTGATTCCAGCAGCATCATTTTTTATATGCTGTCGACATGTGCACGACAGATTCTGCGTAAATCGCATGAATTTCATCAATTATACGCATGTAATTTTCAAAGGTAGTGCGATATAGATATTCGCTGTGTTTTAAATATTAATACGTACATGAGTTAATAACAGGCAAATCAGATGTATCAGTACGCTTGACTCCATCTACTCGCGGTTATCGCTCGGTCTAAATCACATTGATTCAAAATATAGAAATTGGCACTTAATCCTGCGTAATCCTGCATGGAGTTTGGATACTGCCCAATAGAGCGCAGGGTATTTGGGTGGTGTACAATGCACTATGTGAAGATTTTGTGTTGCAGTAACTGCTTAAAGCTAATTTTGACGGTGTAAAGGCAGATATGTTAATATTCTGGCTCGTACTCATACTAAGAAAATATGATGAGTACTGCACCAACAGGAGTGTACTCAGTAGGGATCCTTGGTCCGATACTAACATACATGAAAAAATGTTGAGTAATACTCATGCAACGCCAAAAATTAACTTGAGCACTGTGTCAATACAAATAGGCTCTATCCAGCAAGTTATGTATGCACAACCATTAACATAATTTTATGTATTTGGTGATACATATTTTGTGGGAGTGCATCTTTACGACTGAAACTACTAGAGGCCATGGGCCCGTTGGCCAGAAAAAATTAGTCTTAACATTTACGACTTTTGTCTGGGAAAATTCATGCTTGATAAAAAAAAATTGAATTAAAAACAATGCCGTTAGAATAGTATAATACACAGAAATGTTGTAACATATATTGCATGAATATAGAAAACCGTTACCGTACGCCAATTAGTAAGTTATTAACCTACGAAATACTAGTAAGTTAATGTACCGTTAATTACTATACTAGTAGCCGCACACGCTGTGGAACGTGCTGCGCAGCACGTTCCACAGCGTGTGCGCATGCAAACGCATCGATTTCTTGCGTGTGGAAAATATCACACGCGTTTGATATTTTCTTCCACGTGTGGAAGATTGCACAGCGTCTGCGGAGTGGCTGTGTAAATTTCCACACTCAATTCGCATTGTTCTTGATTGTTCGCTTGGACACGGAGAGTCGTTGAAGAGAGCGTTCACACATAGATACTAAGGTTGATCGATCAGTTCTTGGACATGCCTCTACGCGAGTTGCCTGATATGCGAGCTGCGAGCTGCGAGCTGAGAAAAAAATACAATGCGTCCAAGCTAACAATCAAGAACAATGCGAATTGAGTGCGAAAATTGACACAGCCACTCCGCACACGCTGTTCAATCTTCCACGCGTGGAAGAAAATATCAAACACGTGTGATATTTTCCGCCCGATACGACGCAGATCGAGGGATTTTGCATGCGCACACGCTGTGGAACGTCAACTGACCAGGACTGCAACTGACGAGCACAATACTCAATACAATATATTGCAAGTACCCTCATTCGACTCAGCTCTGATATTTAGACCTGGACTAGACGTGTCTAATCTAGATTATCTGAGTGAGTGTTGTTTTTTATATTTATTTATTTCACATATTTATACAGTGTGCCTAGCTTACCAATCAAATTGAATCGAGGAGAGATTAAGCAGTTACGAGTCTATGAAACTGGTTAACCGGTCGCACATGCGCTGACTATTATATAGACTACGCAAATATTGAATTGTGTGTAAATGAGTGTATGTGCGCGCGAATGTGTAGTCATGCAAATAATGTGTATATTATATTTGTGTGATATGGACGGAAGTACCGGTAGGAGATGGTGACTGAACATGTATATAAAGGATGAGACTTTCCCAGAATGGTTAAGTCACAATTTACTATGTCAAAGTTCACAATCACTTAACTGTAAATAAATTGTTAACCCCTTTAGATGATGCATTTTATTTATTATTCATCGAATTTTTAAAAAGCAAATTGATGTGCAAATAAGAGATGACAGCAAGACTAGAGTAAGCTTGAATTGGTCCTTTAAGGCTACGAGTTCTAATGAGAGCGAAAGCCTCGGAGATGGACTGAGCCTGACTCTGTCGCTGGGCAGTGGGCATCATATATATCATGATAATAATATAACATTAACAAGTGAAAACGGGTAATGAATATAATATTCATTACATTATTATTATTTTCAATCATAATAATAATTCAATTTACATCTATACTATTTTACTGCATTGATAGTGAACCTATTATTCTTAGTATAACAATGCTAATATTATTATAGTGTCACTTTTATAATAAAACATTAATGACACAATAATAGGCTTATTCCGTTATCATGCATGTTATTCCTTTATTTTCATGTTTGTTCAGGGAAGAAGTATAATCATATTTACTTGAGTTTGTGCACCTGTATCAAATTATTTCAGAGCTTGAGCCTCGAGATCAAGAAACATCCAAGCCCTAGTGTTAATTAAGATCTGCCATTATGGCAACGATTAAGGATTATTTCCGCATGAAGACAAGTGTTACAGAGAGTCAACCGGAAACTACTGGAAATGGAGAATCAGAACTTGAGTCTGTTCCACCTGATGTATTATTAAACAATTGCGACCGTGACGATGTCAGTGATGACAGTGATACTAAGCTGAGTGACAGTAGTGACAGCGATGAAGATGAAGCAGCTCCCTCTACTTTGAAGGACTCTATGGATAAAGGCATCCCTCAGCTGGCAGAGGAGAAAGAAGTACCCGGACCAAATGACATCTCAAAAAAGCCATCCGATGGACCTTATCAGCCAAAACTGCATAGTTATCCTCGGACTCAATATGGAGACAAACAACGATCGTTTTGTCAAGAATGGTTCAATACAAATCCGTGGTTGGAATATTCACAAAGTACAGACAGTGTATACTGTTTTGCGTGTCGGCACTTCTCATCTCCATCCGGAAATATGGAGAAGTCATTCACGAATACTGGGTACTCCAACTGGAAGAAGGCAGTCGGGAAATCTGGAGGATTTGCTAAGCACACCCACGCAGACTACCACAAAGATGCTGTGGTTGCTTGGAAAGAATGCACTCAGATGCAAGAAGGGGGAACCTCTGTTGCGCAAATGCTGAACACAGGATACCAAACTGCAGTGAAAAAAAATCGTCATTTCATTAAAACTCTCGGACAGGTCATTTTGGTAACTTGTACTCAAAAGTTGGCACAACGTGGACACGCAGAACAACCTGGAGCTGGCAACCCTGGGAATGTTTTGAAAATTCTTGAATTAGTAGCATCCCATGACGACATCATCAAAGAACGTCTGGCGAGTGGACCAAAAAATGCGAAGTACACAAGTCCGGAGATTCAAAACGAAATGATACTCACCTTTGCCGAAATCATCCGAAAGGAGATCATACAGGAAGTTAAGGATGCTGGAGTATTCTCCATACTTGTTGATGAAAGTAAAGATGTGTCAAAACAAGAACAGATTTCTCTTGTAATAAGGTACTTCTATGATGGGGAAATTCGAGAGAGTTTCTTGGAGTTCAGGGCCGCATTTCAGCTGGATGCTGAATCGCTGACAAAGTCGATCTTTGACATTCTAAAGAGCCATGGAGTTGACTTCCAACGAAACCTGGTTGGACAGGGATACGACGGAGCCTCTGTCATGAGCGGCAAGATAAGCGGTGTCGCAGCTCGAGTTAGGAAGGAAGCCAAGTATGCATACTATGTACATTGTCATGCACATCGGCTGAACTTGGTTCTTGTGGATGTAACCAAAGGCATAGCAGATGCAGCTAACTTCTTCTCCTTGCTAGAAAAAGTCTACGTGTATGTAAGTGGATCATATGTTCACTCAAAATGGATAGAGATTCAGAAGGAAATGTATCCTGGTCAGCCTACAAGAGAACTGAAACGGCTATCCGACACACGCTGGGCCTGCAGAGTAGACGCATGCCGGGTGATAAGAGATCGGTTCCCAGCACTCATACGCCTCCTGGAGGAAATAGGAAACGAAACACATGCTGACCGGGCGGTTGACGCCAGGGGACTGTTGGGACAGATCAATGCCGAATTTCTGATGAAGCTTCCAGTAATCACAAGCATACTTATGGAGACAAGTAGATTGCCCATCATGTTTCAGTTATCCGATGTTGACCTAGGTAAAGCAGCAGAGTTGACAGAGACTCTGATTGCAGATCTGCAGGAGATGCGGTCCGATCCCCAGCCATTCAACAATCTGTGGGACGAGGTCCAGGTTATTGTGAGAGATCACGGCTTTGATATTGAGGACGTAGACCCATCGCGTAGAAAGAGGAAGCGTAAACTACCAAAGAGATTAGAAGAGGCTACCCTCCTCGAGCCTCTCGCCGGATCATCAATATCATCAACAGATGAACTTGAGGACTCAGTAAAGGACAAAGGACGGAGTTTTACTGCCAGGTTCTTAACAGAATGCTGGCAGAGTTGAGAAGGCGATTCAATACCGAAACATGCAAAATGATGACATCAATTCAGGCACTCAACCCAAGAAGTGAGTGTTTTCTACAATTAAACGAACTGAACGGATTCGCGAAACTGTTCGACGGAAACGCAGAAGACATCAAACACGAACTGCATTCCATTAAGCACCTTCTTCAACGACGCTCGCAAGATGGCAGAGAACTACCAGAAACAATTCCAGTTTGTTAACGTGATTGAGCCATTCAAAGAGGCGTTTCAAGAAATCCATCAGCTGGCCAAAATTGCTGCTGTATTGCCTGTCACATCTGCGTCGTGTGAGCGGAGCTTCTCAACGATGAAATTAATCAAGACGGTTGTAAGAAACTCGATGGGCAATGCCCGACTAAGCAATCTCGCGGTTCTTTCAATCAAGAGCGAACGTGTACAGAAGATGGACTTAGATCTCTTCGTGGAAGAATTCGCACAGCGGAACCAGAATAGAAGAATAATTCTGCAGTAACTCTGGGAAAAGAGTGAGGTTCTTTGTAATTTGTGTTGGTATTTATACTCGACCCAATCATACATTGCATGGTTAGGTGTCAGAACTATTAGATAGTGCTGACACCTACCGTTCTTGTACTAGCAGTAATTTGTATTTCTAAACGTTAAAGATTATATTTTGTTCGTATATTGTAATGTAATTTGTATTCTGTGACAATCGTTTGCGTTTACTGTTGGTGTCTAGAATAAAGGCATTACAATGAATATGATTGTGTTGAGTGATATTATAGGTTTTGTATTAAATCATTTTTTTGTATTGATTCAATTTACATGAATCATAAAAAATAACAGAGGCCAATACTTGACTATTATGTTGCCTCTACATTTCAGCTACCTCCAACAGTTGAAAAGTAAAATTATATATTGTGCCCCCCCACGAAAATGTAAGGCCCCCCCAGTGCCCCCCCGCTGAAAAAATCCTAGCTACGCCGCTGGTTGGGTGTCGATGTCATTGTGTGTTTCTTGGAAGGTCAGACTTGTTCAGCGTTAGCACTTTGGTTCTTCTTGTACCTATTGGCTTAGGGTTTTGCTACCTCTACTTAAACTTCTTTATACTATCTTAATTTGGAAATTCTTTTCACTGTCGTAACATTGACACTTATTGCACTATCTTAACGTTGGAATTCCTTGCACAATTGTTGTTAGAGTTATTATTTTTACTGATTTATAGTTATTACTGTACTGTCACTAGCACCTTTCTTTAATGAATATATTTCTTTCTCTTCATTGGCACTGTCTCCTCTCGGTTTTTCTTGTGTTTATATGTGTCAACACTTGTACGCACTTTTTCGTTAGCCGAACCACACGTTTACAGTATGATTGGTGAAGATTATATATTGTCAGTTTTGTAAATAGATACAGATACAGACTAACGCTTATGCTGCTATACAAATTCAGAAAAGTTGAAATAATATAAATAAAAACAATATTGCGCATATGCAATTTCCAACAGTTTTTTTTTCACTTGACTTCAGATGGACAAGCGATATTCAAGAAATTGAATAGGCAGTTGGTGAAGGTTCTTTCGAAGATCAAATCTTTGATTGTGATGTACAACGAGGCCAGCTCTATTTCACAACTCACAGTTGATGAAATATTATGCCTTTCATTTTGGCATGAACTTGGCAGGCCAACGAATGGTATTGTGCCATACAGCATCAAGAAGCAGGCAATAGATATAGTCTGTGTGAGAGACAGGGCAGCAGAGGAAATAGCGTTGAATGAGACTGAGTTCATGTTGGTTGCTGATTGGCTGGAAAGAAAGCACTCACATCTAATAGAAATGGCAGAACAGAACAAGGAAAATAGAGCATTTTTGTACAACGAGGCTCTCAGAATTGAGTTTACAATGGCAAAATTTGGCCAACAGATGAATGAACTGCCTAATTTCAACAAAACCTTTCTCACTCCCCTCATGGATAGCTTGTCAGTGCCTCTTGTTAAGACCAGTGCTTGTTCTGAGGTGTCTGAGATGCTCACAGAGATTTCCCACCTAGATGAAGACGAAGTAGATAAGGATGACGAGGAGGAAGATTTTATGGAACAGGAATATGAAGTGTGATGAGAGATGTACAATGTAGATGAACTAGAACCGGATTTTAGATGTAACTTGTACCAGTCCAACATTTATATAGTTTTTATAACTGATTGAGCAGGACTTGCTGTAAAATGTTATAATATGTAAATTGTTAAGTAAATATACATACATCGTTTTGTATGTAAATTATTAAAAACCTTATTTTAGCTGTAAGGGTATATCGATCTCGTCTTGATTTTTGTACTAACCAGAGCCTTAAAATCTCTGTGCGCATATAAAATATGTATATGTATAAAATATGTCTGTGCGTATAAGTTGTATCGATTTTGCAGTTGTCAGATACAAAAGTGTTATTATTACAACAAGTGCGTTCATTGCTAAGAAGTTTCAATTTAACTT
>NW_014577527.1:41896-43974 GCF_000485595.1 Priapulus caudatus | reverse complement strand
CGTGCTATCGTATATGCGTGTATGTGAATTTGCATACGTTTCTAAGTATTCATGTGTGCATGCGTGCGTGTGTGCGTGCCATCGTATGTGTGTATGTGAATTAATTTTGTATATATGTGTGTATGACACCCACACATGCACGCACGCACACATGAATACTTAGAAACGTATAACAATTCACATACACGCATATACGATAGCACGCACGCACACACGCACGCGCGCTATATATGTATATATGCATGTATAAGAATTCGTGCGTAGACAGATATACGAATTCCTATTATATATACATAATTATATACACACATACTATAGCACGCGCGCGCACGCACGCACACGCATTCACGCACGCACGCATCAATACATACACGTGCGTGCTATCCTATGTGGATATATACATATACACATATATACGAATTCCTATATACATAATTATATACACACATACTATAGCACGCGCGCGCACGCACGCACACGCATTCACGCACGCACGCATCAATACATACACGTGCGTGCTATCCTATGTGGATATATACATATACTCATATATACGAATTCCTATATACATAATTATATACACACATACTATAGCACGCGCGCGCACGCACGCACACGCATTCACGCACGCACGCATCAATACATATTATATACCCGTCCGTGCTATCGTATATGCGTGCGTGTATGTGAATTTGTATACGTTTCTAAGTATTCATGTGTGCATGCGTGCGTGTGTGCGTGCCATCGTATGTGTGTATGTGAATTAATTTTGTATATATGTGTGTATGACACCCACACATGCACGCACGCACACATGAATACTTAGAAACGTATACAAATTCACATACACGCATATACGATAGCACGGACGTGTATATAATATGTATTGATGCGTGCGTGCGTGAATGCGTGTGCGTGCGTGCGCGCGCGTGCTATCGTATGTGTGTATATAATTATGTATAGGAATTCGTATATCTGTGTACGCATATACGAATTCCTATACATGCATATATACATATATAGCGCGCGTGCGTGCTATCGTATATGCGTGCATGTATGTGAATTTGTATACGTTTTTAAGTATTCATGTGTGCGTGCGTGCATGTGTGGGTGTCATACACACATATATACAAAATTAATTCGCATACACACATACGATGACACGCACGCACGCACACAGGCACGCACGCACACATGAATACATACTAGCTCCAAGAAACGGTATTGCTAGGGTTAGAATACCTAGCAATCCGTCGCACAGCCTGGTCGGGCTAGAATACATACATACAATTCACATGAATTTACGAATCCAACAGCTGATTTGTAATGGATAAAAAAATAATAAATAATCTGTTACTGTTATGGTTTAAAAGTGGTGCGAATTCTTAATTTATGATAATTTAATTGATATAATCAGGAGTCTATCAATAATTATTATAATTAATCGACTCCTGATATAATGCATATACGCCGCCAGGGGGACAACTGTTTACATGTGATTTCATTAAATACTACTCCGGCCCGCTCTAATCACATAAATGTTTTAGCACTTCTCGGTTTAGGAAGGTAAATACTAATTTGCTCCAAACCGCACCCATATATTTCTTCTTTAGCTGAACCTAAGTGTATTGATAGAACGGCAGTGTTTTTCACATATAAAAGTTTATTAATCAATTTACTTATAACATTTTACAGCATTCAGCATTCAGCATACATTTTACAGTATACATTTCTCCTCAAGCAGTGAAAAAAACTATATGAATGTAGGACTGGCACAATTACAACTAACATCAATGTACAGATTATTCACGAGATCACAGCTAATTAGTTATATTTTAAGGAGATGTTTTGACATCTCATTAATTAATTAAGGTGTCTGCATATATAATTATAATAATCAGAAACATATCTAACAAGTTAAATTGAAACTTCTTAGCACATGACTGATGAACGCACTTGTTGAAATAATAACATTTTTGTATCTGACAACTGCAAAAACAATACAACTTATATGCACTAATATCTATGTGCACAGATACATATTTTATACATATACATATACATATACACATATACAT
>NW_014577527.1:33816-41886 GCF_000485595.1 Priapulus caudatus | reverse complement strand
AATAATTGCTCTGGTTAGTACAAAAAACCAAGACGAGATATACTCTTACAGCTAATATATAAGGACATTAATAACCTACACACAAAATTATCGATGTATGTATTTACTTAACAATTTACACATTATAGCATTTTACCTCTCCGCAGCTAATTACGACGCAGGCAACCATCGAATCCTTGCCAAAAAAACACCAGCAAGTAAAGGATGTGAGACTGACAAATCTGATCAAGAACCTGTTGGCAAACATGCAGGCGGTTTCTCGTGGATCTTAATGGTAACTGCAGCAGATGGCATAGACAGAAGAATGGCCTTAATTCCACAATAAAGCATCCTGACTCCTCTGCTAGTCTAACAACTTACTACACTGCAAACCATGCATCTACGTGCCAATCCCTGGAAAACACAAGTAAGTGTCTTCTATCTAAAGAACATGGATGCATGTCAATCCCCAACTGAAAGTCTTCACTGTGAGGTGGTGGCAGCTCCACTTGCATCATGAGGATGGATTCTGTAAAGTGAAAAAAAAGTTTAGTACAAGCACCTCTGCATGTATCACTGTCACTGTAAAGTTTCGTTTCACTTCATTTCACTTGATCTGTTACTTTATATATATATATATGGCTTTCACAACTCATTATAATTATTCTGATATGCTAGTCTAAGAACCATGTTAATTATGCAATTGAAGACTATACAAAATGGCAATGTGGAATACTCGTTATATGCTTTTTCAATGTTCTCAAACAATCACTGACAAAAGCTTACATATCTGCAGCATCTGAGACGGTAGCATCATGAGGATGGATTCTGTAAAGTGAAAAAAAGAGTCCATTTATGTATCACTGCCTCTGTAATCTCTCATTTTACATCATTTGAGTTGGGCATGTCCATATATATATTATAACCACTGTAAATATTCATATTACCAAATAAAGTGATAAAAACACATTTTCATTTGTGCTGCTTACACAAACTTGATTTTCTCGGATTCAACCAAGATTCTCTCCAAGCATCTATGGCCATAGTTGCTTGGTCTCTTAAGGAACACCCCAGGTGGTAGTCCTTTGCAACTGATGACTCCAGCATCGACCAACTTGTATGGCAGCCTTGCCATAGGTTTTCCGCTATCATGAGCTATAACATATACGCACAATTAACTGTATAGAAAGCTATTACTCCATAAGTTTATTATTTTTTAAACATGCTAGCTTTTAATAGACTTTGTAAATAAACTGCAGTGTCCACTTACTCTGAAAACTCTGTTATGTACCATAATTGTAAGCTCTGTTATGTACAACTCTGACTGCATAAATTCTCTTTCACTTAAAATATTTGTTTGTACATGAACAACAAATACTAGAGCCCAACTTTAAAGTTACATATTGTAGTGTTTAACCCTTAGGTCAGCTAAAACGTAAACTAACCGTTCCACAAACATAAACAAAAAGTAGAACAGAAACGTATTACATATATACACTGTGAGCAGATTGCCGGGGTTTTATGAATAAAGCATCATTGTGGTTAGAACCAATTTCATTGCCTGAATATTAATGTGGTATAATCCGGTAGTAAAGACTACACATATATATACTTACAGTATTTGTCGTTAAACAACGTCTGCACATTTTTGCGTAGCAGAGCAGTGTTTCTTGTAGTTTTTTGTAATTCTGATTCCGCTGTTAATTGATGTTCCGATCCTACAAAATAAGATATATAATGCATAATAATGGCACCCACTGGATGGTAATATATACTTGACACAATCAAATTCACAAAAAATTTATAAAATAATGTTTTCAACCCAGCAAACAGGTATCTTCTTTTAACCTTTAGATTTAAATGGATACATTTCTCTAGGTTCTTCAGATATTTTCATCTAAGATAGAATAAAATTATGCTTCGTAAAAAGTTTTATGGTTCAATATTTATTAGAAATATTTTTTTAAACGTTTAAAAACTGACGGCTATATCGTTGCTTACAACGACGGTGGCGCCACTGGCACCCACTGAATGAGTTGCGCAAAGCAACGCTTCGGCTGCAGGCTACAGACCGAGGGTGTTTCTTATTTATTAATTTAAGAGCAGATAGATTGCAATATCTTATAAACGACATATAGTTTCAGTTATAATATGGATAAATATGTCCTAAAATTAACATCGTTCGATTAAAAAGGTGCCATGCAGTTACTGTAGCATTCGTTAAAATTGCATAATCAATGGTCATCTTATACCTTTAAGTAGCATTTTCAGGTAGAAATATAATTGCACTTTTGTGATTAGCCCTCGGTCTGTAATGTGCAAAATGAATTGTCAAATGCGCAACTTTTTCAGGGTGGCAGCACGATCTTGGGTGTCATGTCGATCAGCGCCCCAAAATAACAATTTCAAAATTTAATGTTGTTTTATTATGACAAACGTGAATGCGTAATTATATATAGTTATAGGTATGCATGTGCTATTATTTATAAATCTACTATTATAATATACTCTCAAATTCTAGAGGAAAGTATCCCTTTAAGGTCGTCTGCAAATCTTTAATTAACAATTCGTTACTATAGTTTATACAAGCAACTCATTATTAACAATGCTTGAGCTAATGATTCCTATGTTTACCTAGATGCAAACATATCTCCTGGACGAAGAGTGGATGGTCTTCTAAATAAGTCAGGCCCTTCCTGGACGAACACAGAAAGGGTGCTTCCCGTTTCTCGAGCTGTGTGCCGATCACAATCGTCTCAGCACCCAGGCATTCTAACTCCTTCATCTGTGAATATGGGAAACATAGATTTACGTACACTTTCAGAAACATAACTAGAAAGGGCAGTTGTCGCCAACTACATGTATCCCCCGTGATCTAGTATGAATGAAATATCTCTGTAAGGACGTAGAATGTAGGTAAAGTTAAATAAGTCACAAATTTAAAGGTTTGTTATACAAATCATCTGCCTGAGATGTGCAAGTATGTTAAAATTGGTTGCCTTAGGGGTTTTGGTATGCGACACACCTCCACAAGATGTGTAAGTATACAAAGCTTGGTCGCGCTAGGTCAACTAGGGGCCGAGTTATAGAGAGGAAGGGAAATATGATCAAGGTTAAGGTAAAGGTCAAATAAAGGTCGCAGTAACCTGGTTTTGGTACGCTGCGCACCTTCTCCCCAAGATGTGTAAGTATATCAAGTTTGGTAGCGCTAGGTCATTAGGGGTCGAGTTATAGAGCGGAAGGGGAATTCTCTGCGGCGGACCGAGCGGCTGGACAGACATGAAACCATATAGTATCCCCCTCGACTTCGTGGCGAGGATGCAATAATGTACAGATATGAGTAACTATATATACCAGTACCATGATCGGTAATGATTGTAATTAATATGTTCACTTACTCCAATGCCAGACAATTCCAAAATTTACCACCATATATCGATATCTCATATATATATATATATGATATCTATTCATGAGCATATGCATCCTTCATGACCTTCAGCGCTTGGCAACACCGCATGGCAACAATTAAGAGACGTACGCGTCACAACATCGCCGCAGAGTGGCAAAAATGAACTCTGTTTGAAACATTCGACCCAACACTTTCACTTTGTAGTCTATAAGCTTCGAATGAACGTATTCCTGGGTATTTTATTTTACCCATCACACATATATAGGCAGGCATGCACATACAAACGTGCAATATATGTTAAAATAATTATTTTTTGCCTGATTCTATGTTTGCCGCTTGAAGTTTCGAGGGGAGGCACCTTTATGGTTACTGTGCAGGTTTTCTACGAAATTTCATCGACTTTTCATTTGTATTCTTATACGAGCGCTAACACAAGAGGCCACCTCTGTATACACGCTCATTTCGCTATTACTATTATACGGATCAATGCACGTGAACTTTCAGAGCATTCTCATTGTCCACCCATCTGTGCAATGGCCAGCAGCTATATTTAAATACACATATATTGGTGATGTCTGAGACACAATCCAGCGTAGCCAGTTATATACTAACCCCAACCATTCGTTCTTTTGCTGCGCGGTCGAACATTAATAGCATTTCTCGTTATACGCCAACTTTGTTGACACGCAGATTAGTGACCGCAGTCATGTGTGTCATGCAGTGGCCGGTGTTCGCACGTTTCGGATCAAATTGCGTGTGGTAACCTTATTTCTTACAATTTTTTAATTGCATGGAACATTTGACCAATTTAGAGGTTTTAGTTAGTCAGTGATATGTCACCACAGTATAAGTACTAACACGAGATGTTTCACATACGTTCACCCATTTCGCACTGGCGGTCGATCATTGTGAAAAATAGAAAAACACTGCTATAATATATAAGTTATATAACACACAAAATATAAAATGTGTTTGAATATCTACTCAATGTATGTTCATGTTTACTTACAGTTTTGTACATCTGTCCATGTAACTGCTTAACTTTAGCAGCCTTTTCCTCATAAGACAGACTTGCTAGGTCTGTCTGCCGTGCCATCGCTGCTTCATTAAATTGAGCTCTCTCGCTCTGTGGCAAGTTTTGCCATTTTTGCCCCCATTCCTGGAATGACTGCTTTCCATCTGAAACAAAAAATATATAGTTACATTTCAAAATAGAATTGCAGTTGGAATTGCCAGCTATAGCTACCTATTAGTGGCATTCAATTCATGCCAGTACTGTTGTGTATCCTTTTTCAATAACACATTTCATTGTATGGTAGGATAAAAAAAATATCCTAACAATATATGACTTTAACGATGCCTTCTTCGCAATCGGCTGGACACTTCGGCACAGCATATTGCTACATGAAAAATACTCATTGAATTTGTTGTCCCGAACGTTTCAGTTTGAAGCCAAAAAACTAAATAAACATGATCCAGAGCATATTTTATATCTGTCACAGTGCACCATTGTAAATACGCATGAATTTCATACAAATACGCATGTAATTTTCAAAGGTATGCGTATAGATACGCTTGTGTTTTAATAAATACGTACATGAGTTAAAACAAACAGATCGTATCAGTACGCTAACCTTCCATCTACTCCCGTATCGGCTCGGCTCTAAATCACATTGATTTAGAATATAAGAAATTGCACTTAATCTGCGTAACCTGAAGCTCTTATCCGCGCAATCGGAGACAGCAATGCGTCTGGATAGGAAAAGGGGCATACTAGCGCCGCCGCGCACGAGCGGTTAGCGTCTATTTTCCGTACCGCCAAATGCGCAAACGTCCTACACGGGTTTCCTCTGATTGGCTGCTTTGATTTGCTTTGACGCAACAAACCTTCAAACAAGAGAACAAACGCCCCATTTGTAAATATGTGTTTTTGTTCATCATCAGTAGATAAGTAAGTTTTCTGATGTATTTCTATGAAAAACACACCATTTTACTCTCATTAATATAAAATATAATATCACTATAATTAACAATTCGTGTGTAACTGTGTTATTTTCATCTTAATCTCAAGTTATGAGAGGGTTTGGGCTCTCGTAACACTTACTACATACGTACGTATGCGTACTCGCGCAGCTGAAGGGGTCGTGTCGTATCAGGTACTACAAGATATGTACCCGAGGTACGAATATCAGGATTTGTGCATTATGGTTTGTCATTATCAGGTTTATGCATTATCAGGTTTGTCAGTTATTATGCTCCTGCGTATATGATTGTATACACGAATTGTGTACCAGACCTGTATCTTCTCAGCATATATGCAGCGCTGTGTTTACATATCGTACCTGCCCCCTGAGATGGAGATCGAATGAAGACGGTCATGTAGGAGGAGTAGGGGCAGGAGGAGGAGAGGAGGAGGAGGAGAGAGGAGGAGGAGGAGGGAAGAAGGCGATGGAGATAGGGGAGGAGGAGGGAGGGAGGAGGAGAGGAGTGGAGGAGGGGGAGGTGAGGAAGAGGGAGGGGAGGAGGAGGAGGAGGAGAGAAGGTGATGGAGTAAGGGAGGAGGAAGAAGGGAGGAGGAGGGGGGAGGTGGATGGAGTAGGGTGATATGGAGGAGGGCGAAGAATAGGGAGGAGGAGGGGAGGAGTAGGGGGGGTAGAGGAAGGAGGGGAATGGAGTAGGGGGAGCGGAGAGGTGGGGAGGCAGAAAGGAGGAGGAGAAGTTAATGGAGATCCGAAGGGGGTGGCGAAGAAATGTCATGAGAGGAGGGGGGCGCGGAGGAGGACAGGAGGAGGAGGAGGAGGAGATGAAAAGGTGATGGAGTAGGTGGGAGGAGGAAGGGGGGGAGGAGGAGGAGGAGAAGGTGATGGAGGAGGGAGGAGGAGGCAGGGAGCGGGATCAGGTGATGAGGAGGAGGAGTAGCCGGGCAGGAGGAAGGAAGGAGGAGGAGGGGGAGACGGTGTGGGTAGGAGGGGAGGAGAGGGAGGAGGAGATTAGGAGGGCAGGAGGCAGGAGAGGAGAGAGGGGAGATAGGGTTGGAGTAGGTGGAAGGAGAGGAGGGGAGTGAGGAGGAGAGGAGGAGGAGAGAGGGGGAGAGGTGATGGAGAGCAGTAGGGGGCAGGAGTAGGGGGCGGAGGAGAAGGGGGACGGAGGAGGAGGAGGACGGAGGAGGAGGATGAGGAGAGGAGGAGAGGGGAGACGTTGATAGATGACAGAGTGAGAAGGTGATCACCTACTCCGGCTCCAACTCATCACCTTCGTCCCCTCCTCCTTCACTTCTCCTCCTCACTTTCGCTGACTCTCTGCCCCGCGCTCCCTCCCTACCATCTCCTTCTCTCCTCCTCCTCCTCCGCCTGCCTGCCCTGGCCCTCCTGCTATGAACTTCTTGAATTGATCTCCATCACCTTCTCCCGCTCCTCCTCCTCCCTCTCTCCCCTCCTCCTCCTCCTCCCTCCCCCTCTCTCCGCTCTTCCTCCTCCTCCCCTCGCCCTCTGCCTCCCTCCTCAGTACCTTCCTTTATTCGATCTCGCATCAACTCTCATTCCGCCCTCCTCCTCCTCTCCTGCCCCTCTCTCCCCCGCTCACTCCTCTTTCCCCTGCCCCTCTTCCTCCTCTCCTACCGTACTCCATCCTCTCTCCTCCTCCTTCTTTTCCTCCTCCTCCTCCCTCTCCTCTCCTCTCCTCTTCCACGTTACATCCACAACGCTCTCCCCTCCTCCGCCCTCCTACCCATTCCTCATCACTCTGCCCTCTCTCTCCTTCTCCCTCCTCCTCCCTCCCCCTCGCGAACCTTTTCCAGGACCCTCCCCCCCTGCCTCCTCCTCCTCCTTCCCCCCCTCCATGCCTGCCCTCCTCCTCTCCTCCATCCTCCTCCTGCCTCCTCCTCTTCCCTCCTCCTCCTTCTTCTTCCTCCTCTCCCTCCTCCCTCCCTCCTCCTCCTCCTCCCTCCTCCTCCTCACCCTCCTCCTCCTCCCCTACTTCCATCAACGCTCTCTCATCCTCGCTCCTCCTCCTCCTTTCCTGCCCCTCCTTCCTTCACTGCTATGACCTTCGATTCGGTTCGATCTCCCATCGACCTTCTCGCTCTCCCCCCCCCCTCCTCCTCTCCTCTTCCTCCTCCTCCTCCTCCCTCCTCCCCTCTCCTCCTCCTCCCCCCTCCATCACCTTCCCCCTCTTCCTCCTCCTCCTCCTCTCTCCTCTCTTCCCTACTCTCACCTTCTCCATCGACCTCTCTCTGCACTCCTGCCTCCTCTCTCTCCACTTCCATCGCCTTCTTCCCTCTCCTCCTCCTCCTCTCCCTCCCCCTCCTCCTCCTCCTGCCCCTTACTCCTCCCTCCATGGACCGTCTTTATTCCGTCTCCATCTCAGGGGCAGGTACGTTTATGTAAACACAGTTGGTACATATATGCTGAGCAAGATACAGGTCTGGTAACACTTGTGTATTCTATATACGCTACCTCGGGTCATATCTGTAGTGACCTGCTACGACAACGACCCCTCGCTGCTATAGCCGAGTACGCATACTACGTATGTAGTAAGTGTTACTAAAGCCCAAACCCTCTCATACACTTGAGATTAAGCAGAAACTAACACAGTTACAACACAGAATTGTATTATAGTGAACTTATTTTTATATTAATGAGTAAAATGTGTGTTTTCCATAGAAAATACATCAGAAAACT
>NW_014577527.1:13415-33791 GCF_000485595.1 Priapulus caudatus | reverse complement strand
CTTCAACAAACTAAATTACAGAGGTTAAGCTAAGACATGAGTCTATATTCCTCTAGCATTTCTAACATGTAAGCTCAACTCCTTTTGGAAGATATAATAGTGTAGTATGCCTTTTTCCTATCACCCAAGCCGGTGCCGTTATAAGCGCGGCCAGGAGTGCACGCCAATGGAGCGCCGTATGGCGCGATACCGTTCGCGTATATTTCGGTTAATTATTAGACAATCGGTGCGGTTCAACAAGCTGAAAAAATTAACAGACATTATAGCTTAAGACAATTTGTCTATATCTTATGATTTCCAGAAATGTAAGCTCAACTCCTAGTGGAAGATAAATACGTTGAGTAGCATTTTTCTAATCACCCAAGGCCGGGGGTGCGTATAGCGCCGGCGGGACACGGCATTAGCGGGGCGGCTGGATGCGCGGATACCGTCGCAATTATATTTGAGGTAACTTCAATTAGACTAATCGGTGCTCAACAAGCTGAAAATTTACGCATTAGTAGCTCTAAGAGCATGTCGGGGGAGGGTTCTATATTCCCTTAATGATTTGAAATCCGTTACTCAACTCGTTTGCCACATATTAATAGTTAGTACTCTTCCTATTCGACATAGCGCGGGTATAGCCGGCGCCGCCAATAGGCGCTTATTGCGCGATACCGTTCGCATATATTTAGTAGTTAATTACGACTAGTCGCTTGCTTCAACAAACTGCAAAGATTTAACAGAGATTTATAGCTAAGACAGTGTGTCTATATTCCTCTAGATTTCTAGACATGTAACTCACTCGTTTGCGAGATATATAGTTAGTACCCTTTCCTATCACCATAGCCGTGCGTATATTGATCTATGAGCGCCGATCGTTGCTCCCCCTTTTTCCATCCCCATCATTGCTTTGCGGCGGGGCGCCATCTGTGGTAATTTAACGATTGGCGATAAGGCTTATTGGGCCAATATCAGCTTGATGGTGGGTACCCAAGAAGACCGCCTGTAAAATGTTAAGACTGTACCCTCGCATTAACCACACTCACGATATGGGGTGTAAACGCTACTCTGACCAATAACCCTGTGCCAATAATGATGTTCGGAAATATACCTTGTCCAGTGGCACGTCTTCATGCCACTACCTTTAACAATGGATGTGCCCCCTCGGGAGAGGTACGGCAACCGTAATTCGCTGAAGCCTTTTTTGGCGTTTGTTTGAGTTGAGGGCTGAGGGCAATTGTTCACGATCTTCTAATGTAAAGTTTACAATAATGTTCGTTTTCATACCTAATCCGAGTGTTTTCTAGCTCACAACTAAATTCGTGAATTTATTTCCAATGGCATTTCGAAGTCTGGATTAGCCGCCGCCATCTTTGTCTCGTTTGTGGGAAAGCAAATGGACTGCCGTTAACCTGCAGCCTCGTAAATTAGAGAGACGGTTGTCAAACCTCCACCCACTGCCTATTTATATTTACATAGTTTCACATGGTTAAAATGAAAATTTGGTAAGAAAACAATAAATTATATATTAGAAGAGAAAACCTTTAGGAAATACATCAAAAGACTGTTTATTTACATTAAGCTAAAAGAGTTATTTTGGTGTCACCCCCTGTGATGGTGTCACCCGTGTGCATTCCGCGCACCCCTTGTACACCACTGAGGGTACTATAACATAACATAGTTATAACATACACATTTAATATGTATATGTGCATTACTATAGTAGGTTACATTCGATGTTTACTTCTTGACATCCAACAAATTGTGGCTTAAAATTTTAATTAATCTACTGCATGTTTTACTCTGTATGTTTGAACAACACGACCACCACAGCATCATCACTGAAAACTGCCTTCAATCCTGGACAGACAAAGATTTTGGAGGAGGCTTATAGCAATGGCATGATTGCCAAAAACACTGCGTGTGCTGCACAAAAATTTGCAGAGCGGGCGGCAGGAGACAGGACTGTCTGTTAAAGTTGTTGAGGTAAAATGCAAGTTTTTCTTCTAAGAAACCATGTTGTTGCGGTGTTAATTCCCAATAACATGCATATATTGGAACTCGATCCTTAATTGTTTCTGTAAACTGCCACAGGCGCACTTGCAGCAATTTAGCCTACAGTCATGCCACATGCACGCCGCTGCCATTTACCATATATATATAAGTTAATTCTCAGATGTGTCTTTTACCACTGTTAACATTTCAACACATGCTTGCTGTATTATGGTGATTATATTTATGTAGCCATTAAGCATTCATGCGACACCGTTGAAACATATTTGTGTGTAAATCATTATGATTATTCTTGTTATTTGTATATAAACTTAATTTCAGAATTGGATTGGAAATAAGAAGCGAGCTCTTTCGGGGAAGCTATATCCCGCGCCACACAAGTTCGCCACTGCGCACCAGAGTGGGTTCAACTTGTTTCTGCAAGGCAGTAAATACAGTAAGCTTTCAGGATATGTATTTTCTGAACATGTGCTTATAAATATTTATGTGAGATAGGGGCCAATACAAGTATGAGCTGTGTGGCCTGCCGGATTCTTATGCTCGCAAATAAATCAATGAAAGCCAGTAGTTTTTAGGTTTAATTGCTTGTAGTTATTATATAGCAGCAGCGACTTAGAACTAGCAGCAATTTATAACTATAGGCTATAGCAGTATATGAGATCAGATAGACCAATGTATGTAGTCATCATATATTCGAAAGAAAATCATTCTATAGTATGTACGAAAGGAAGGCTATGATGTAGATGATATGGGCCTTACGTGTTCAGGTTAAAGATGCACTCCCACAAAATATGTATCACAATACATAAAATTATGTTAAGGTTGTGCATAATTAACTTGCTGATAGGCCTATTTGTATGACACAGTGCTCCAGATAATTTTTGGCGTTGATGAGTATTTACTCACCATTTTTTCATGTATGAGTATCGGCAAGATCCCTATGAGTACTCCTTGTTGGCAGTACTCATCATATTTTCTTAGTATGAGTATGACAGAGAATATTAACATATCTTGCCTTTACAACCTCATTAGTTTAAGAGGTTACTCACACAAACTTGACATAGTGATTGTACACACCAAAGACCTGCCCTTCTTTGGAGGCTATGCCCAAACTTCCATGTCACAATATATATCAGCCCAATATTGGCAAAACAATATTGGATCAATATCTGCCTATGTTGACAGGAGGAACTGGACATAACCGAAGTGTGCAATATTGCAACAGGGTATACTTTTTAATGCAGTATATTGGGACAGGGTGTATTTTATGGCGAAAAGCCGTTAGTGACAGGGTCAGGTTTCAAAGTCCCTGAGGCACCCAGTTGGCAGTTCCGAGGCCAGTGCCCCCCCCGGGGGTACCTCAAGCCACTATCATGACTATGTATTATTGTATATATATATACTCATAACTGTACATTGCGTACGACGGTGCGTAATTTTAATTTTTAATTTTGCTAGTTGTTTATATGTCACTAATATTGCCATTAAATTCAGTGATATGCGGGAATTACGATTTTAAATCAGAATACGATAACATTAATACAAAAAATATTACTAATAGTAATAGTACTAATAGTACTATTACTAAAGATTCAGTAGCCGAGTAGGGCCTACCGCCTGGTATTACTATTAGTATTAGTATTAGTTAGTATTAGTGTCGTCACTATCTATATATAGTGGCAGTACTGAGTACAGTAGTAGTGGGCGCGCAAAACCACTTTAGGCACCTTAGGTATCACGAGCTAGGTGATGCACAGAGTGCGCACAGAGGTGGATTTGCGCCCAGTACTGCCTACTGCCTACTGGTACTAGAAGTAGGAGTAGGACTAGGAGGCTACAGCCTACAGGAGGTCCATGGGCATGATGGGGGTGATACCATGCATGCAATCATGCATGCATGAGGCATTAATTAAGATTAACTGCACCGGGTGACTAGGTATATCATCATAAGAGACTATGTCTATGGTGACACCAACCCTGGTGACGCTGCTGTATCATGTAGTACTAATGTTGGGTAACAGCCCTTACCTTCTGCATATTCATCTTTGCTAAACTGGTTTACTTTTCTTCTGCTAATAAATGGCCGAGTGGTCGTCGTGGCGGAAATGACGTCTCAGTACGGCATGCTGGGATAAGCGATAATGACGTTTCTCTCGAATTACGATTCACGCTGATACATATTTTGTGGGAGTGCATCTTTAACCTGAACACTAGAGGCCATATCACTACATATAGCCTTCCTTTCGTAACATATCTATAGATGATTGTTCTTCGAAATATATGATGACTACATTACATTGTTCTATCTGATCTCATATACTGCTATAGCCTATAGTTATAAATTGCTGCTAGTTCTAAGTCGCTGCTCTATATAATACTACATAGCAATTAAACCCTAAAAACTACTGGCTTTCATTGGATTTATTTGCGAGCATAAGAATCCGGCAGGCCACACAGCTCATACTTGTATTGGGCCTCCTATCTACACATAATTATTTATAAGCACATGTTCAGAAAATACATATCCTGAAAGCTTACTGTATTTACTGCCTTTGCAGAACAAGTTGAACCCACTCTGGTGCGCAGTGGCGACTTTGTGTGGGCGGGGATATAGCTTCCCCGAAAGAGCTCGCTTCTTATTTCCAATCCAATTCTGAAATTAAGTTTATATACAAATAACAAGAATAATCATAATGATTTTACACACAAATATGTTTCAACGGGTGTGCATGATGCTTAATGCTACATAAATATATCACCATAATACAGCAAGCATGTTTGAAATGTTAACAGTGGTAAAAGACACATCTGAGAATTAACTTATATATATAGTGTAAATGGGCAGCGGCGTGCATGTGGCATGACTGTAGGCTAAATTGCTGCAAGTGCGCCTGTGCAGTTTACAGAACAAATTTAAGGATCGAGTTCCAATATATGCATGTTATTGGGAATTAACACCAACAACATGGTTTCTTAGAAGAAAAAACTTGCATTTTACCTCAACAACTTTAACAGACAGTCCTGTCTCCTGCCCCGCTCTGCAAATTTTTGCAGCACACGCAGTGTTTTTTGCAATCATGCCATTGCTATAAGCCTCCTCCAAAATCTTTGTCTGTCCAGGATTGAATGCAGTTTTCAGTGATGATCGCTGTGGTGGTCGTGTTGTTCAAAACATACAGAGTAAAACATGCAGTGATTAATTAAAATTTTAAGCCACAATTTGTAGGGATGTCAAGAAGTCAAACATCGAATGTAACCTACTATAGTAATGCACATATACATATTAAATGTGTATGTTATATAACTATGTTATGTTATATACCCTCAGTGGCGTCACAAGGGGTGCGCGGAATGCACCGGGTGACACCATCACAGGGGGTGACACCAAAATAACTCTTTTAGCTTAATGTTAAAATAAACAGTTTTGATGTAGTTCCTAAAGGTTTTCTCTTCTAATATATAATTCTATTGTTTTCTTACCAAATTTTCATTTTAATCATGTGAAACTATGTAAATATAAATAGGCAGTGGGTGGAGGTTTGACAACCGTCTCTCTAATTTACGAGGCTGCAGGTATACGGCAGTCCATTTGCTTTCCCACAAACGAGACAAAGATGGCGGCGGCTAATCCAGACTTCGAAATGCCATTGGAAATAAATTCACGATTTACGGTGAGCTAGAAAACACTCGGATTAGGTATGAAAACGAACATTATTGTAAACTTTACATTAGAAGATCGTGAACAATTGACCTCAGCCCTCAATCAACAAACGCCAAATAAAAGGCTTCGCGAATTACGGTTGCCGTCACTCTTCCCGGAGGGGCACATCCATTGTGAAGGTAGTGCATGAATGACTGCATGGACAAGGTATATTTTCCCGAAACATCATTATTGCACAGGGGTTATTTGGTCAGCAGTGGCGTTTCACCACCATATCGTGAGTGTGGCTTAATGCGAGGGTACAGTCTTAATCATTTATTACAGCGGTCTTCTGGGGTACCACATCAAGCTGATATTGGGCCCAACAATATGATCAGCCACTACTTGGCAAAACAATATTGGATCAATATCTGCTATGTTGACAGAGAGGACAGGACATAACCGAAGTGTGCAAATTGACCAGGGTATACTTTTTAATGCAGATATATGGGGGACAGGTGTTTAGGGCGAAAAGCCGTTAGTGACGGGTGCAGTTTCAAAGTCCTGAGGCACCCAGTTGGTCAGTTCCGCAGGCGAGTGCCCCCCCCCGGGGTGACTCAAGCCACTAGCTCTCTGACTATGTATTATGTTACTTATTAACTATAAGGCTGTACATCTGCGGTACGACGGTGCGTAATTTTAATTTTTAATTTTGCTAGTTGTTTTATATGTCGACTAATATTTGCAATTAAATTCAGTGATATGTGGGAATTACGATTCTTAATCAGATACGCAACATTAATACAAAAAAAATAATTACTAATACTATTACTAAAGATCAGACCGTCCTCTATTATATTAGTTAATACTAGTATTAGTTAGTATGGTAGTGTTCGTCCAGCTATTCTATATACTATAGTGGCCAGCCTACTGTACAGTACATGTAGTAGGGGCGGCTGCGCGAAAACACTTTAGCACCTTAGGTATCACGAGCCTAGGTGCATGCACAGAGTGCGCACAGAGGTGGAATTGCGCCCGTACTGCCTACTGGTATAGGAGCTCAGGACTAGAGAGGCTACCAGGCCTACAGGAGGTCCATGGGCGGTGATACCATTCCAAGATACCATGCATTGCAATCTGCATGCATTGAGGCATTATTATATGATTAATTCCGCACGCCGTGCTAGGTAATCATCATCATAAGTGACTATGTCTTATGGTGACACCAGACCCTCGGTGGACGCTGCTGTATCATGTTTAGTACTAATGTTGCAGGTACAGCACTTACCTTCTGCCATTATTATACTTTGCTAAACCCTGGCGTTTTACTTTATCTGCTAAGCTAATAAAATGGACGAGATCGCGTCGTACCGCTGGCGGCAAATGACGTATCAGTTACGGCACATGCTGGGATAGCGATAATGACGTTTCTCGCGAAATTACGATTCACGCGGATCATCCTAGAAATGTAACAATTAATAAAAAAAGATCTATTGTCACACGCATATGCGCTGTGAACTGCCGCAGGTCTCGGGGCATTGGGCGTGTGAATGCTTGTGAAACGGTGACATTAGCAGCGCTAGAAAACACGAAATGTAAGGCCGCAACGAAAACTGAAAAAGAAAGGACAGCGGATACTCGATAGGCTGAATATCCGAGTAGATCGAGAAGGGAAAAGAGAGTATATAGAGCGGCCGGATAAAACTTCACGCATGCTTTCTGATCGTTTATGGAGAATCTTATTGTAGAATTATAATAGTAATTGTCTAGAATTAAGTTAATTCAATTAGTAGATCTTATTGTAGAATGTATAATAGTCAATTGTAGAATTTAGTTCATTCATTCGTGAAATCTTATATGCAGAATTATAGGCATAATAGCAATTGTAGAATTAGTTCGTTCATTCTTCACGATAACAAAATCTCAATTTCATATGTCGTAAACGGAATTCAGTTTTAAGTTCAAATTTAACATACTATGGCCTGCAATACTTACTGTGCAATTACGGGGACAAACGCAGCTGCAGAGAGTTCCGTGAGCTAGAGTTTTATCTCTATTCTTCTCCATCGCACACTCCTGCTTCGCTTCTTCCGCACGACAAACACAAGACATCAGTCGATTTCTTATGACACGGCTTTGATTGCCTAAAGTGCTTATGCTTCGTTATGCATTACGAGCGTGTATATACGCCATTGAATACTGCGGTCGTCGTGTCCCGTACGTGCGTGGCGTTGCGGAACGTTGTCGGTGTGTGTATTGTGGGCGGTGTGCGCGTGCGTGCGTAGCGTGTGTGGGTCATGTGTAAAAAAAACCAATTGATAAATAACGGATCGGCTTTAATTAATGAAATTGAATTAATTTTAAAATTTTAAGTTAGTATTTAAAAACTCGGACAGTTGTAAATGGACCTTCGTTTTTGAATAGACCACGACACTTACTCAATTTCAGTGTCGGAGATTTGTAAAAATTAATTAAATAAAAAATAAATTAAATTAATAAATTTATTATTAATTAGTGTGACGTGTGATTAATTTGTCATACATTCGGCATGGAAAATAATCTCCGCCTGCTAGCGGACAAGCCGACCGAAGAGAAGTGACAAGGTTTAAGTTAAGTGAAGTGATTGAAGTGGAAGTAATAGGAAGTGAAGTGCAGAGAGGAAGTGTTGGGATTCTATCTCTTGGACTCTTTACCTGCCGGATCTCCTGCTCGTATTTGACGCTCGCCCTCTAGGGCAGCACGGTACGCTTCGCCAGCTCGTCGGTGGATGCCCAACGGCGGCAGGATGACAGCGGTTTTGGGATTGTCGCATCCGCACGACTGGGCGGTTCAAGCGCTGAGGAACATCGTCCTGCGACACGCCTTGTCCAATCGATTACCCACGCCATGGCAGACCTGGCAATGTGTAACACACGAATGCAGGACTATCAATGTGTACACCGCATGCAGACCTTGTCCAATGTGTACACACGGCTGCAGGGACTGGTCAATAGTGTACACACGGCATGCAGACTGTCAATGTGTACCGACGCAGGCAGACCCTGTTCAATGTGTTACACACGCATGCAGAACCTGTCAATGTGTACACACGCATGCAGACCTGTCAATGTGTACACACGCATGCAGACAGCATCAGTCGCTGCTTCGCCCGAGTTTAAAACATAGCTATCATGTACACGCCACTCTACTAATCGTCTGTTAAATCTGAGATATATTTTTTTAATATCTTAATTTTGGTCATTAATTTTTAATTATATAAGAAACAGACAGTTAGGCAGCGATTTAAAGTTTATGTTCGGTGCATTGGCCGCAACGCTATTCACTATCTCGAGCTCTTACAATGTTCTCTGTAGGTGGTAGATAGACATCGGAACATAGTAAAAGAGTTCGAAATGTCACTAGCTGCTGCTCTGGCGTGATCTCTTTTGAAGTTGACGGCGACATAGATCGATCACGAGTGGCACAGCGTAACGAACCAATATTATACCTATCAGGTGCGGGTTACACGCGCGCACACGCATGCACACACAGAAACACGCGCGCACGACCACACGCGTGCACACACAGAAACACACCACACACACACACACACACACACAACACACACAACACACACACATCACAGCACAGCACACACAGAAAACACGCGCGCCAGACCACACGCGTGCACACACACAGCACACAACACACACACACCACATCACACACACACACCACACACACACACACACACACACACGCCACACACACGCGCACACACCGCACAACACACACACACACACACGCACACACACACACCAGCGCACGCACGCCCAGCACACACAGAAACACCGCGCGCGCACGACACACGCGTCGCACACACCAGGAAACACGCGCAAGCCGACAAAGAAAACACACGCACACACACAAAGACACGCACGCACGCACGCATGCACACCACACACACACCAGACACACACCACACACAGCACACACCACACCACGCACACACACACACACACAGCAAACACCACACACACACGCACGAAGCGCACGTCAAGACACGACACAACACCACACACACACAACACACACACCACACACACACACACACCAACACTCACCACACCACACACAGGAATACCTTGGCGCAGTGTAGTATGATATGGGGATCCCGGCCACGACCGAATGAATACGTTGTGTTGTGTTGACTCTCACGGTTGAACGTCTTGCAGCTATACATAGGGCAGCGCCGCTCTATAGTTCTCTAATCAATGTAATTAATAACTACATCCATAACTCAATAGCCTTATACTTATATACTATATTATTTTAATATAATATTATATATAATATATGTTGTCATTTGTATAGCATGATGAAGAGACTCTCGAAGACACAAGCGTTCTATTTCTCTCTCTCTCTTTCTTTTCTCTCTATCTTATATAATATAATATATATATATTATATATATATATATATATATATGATGTGTGTGTGTGTGGTTGTGTCTGGTGTGTGTAACCTGTGTGTTGTGGTGTGGTGTGTGTGTGTTAGGAATAACCTGTGGTTCTGTGTGTGTGCGGCTGTGTGTGTATGTGCTGTGTGTGTGTGTGTGTGTGTGTGCTGTCGTGTGTGATGTGTAGTGTGTGTTGTGTGTGTGTGAGTGTGTGCGTGTGCTTGTGACTCCAGTCGTGCGTGTTGGTATGTGTGTGCGTAAGTGTGTATGTGTGTGTGTGTGTGTGTTGGCTCGGTGTGTGATGGCATGTAGCTGTGTGTGTGTGTGTGTGCTGTGGTTCGATACTATTAGCGTTCTATTTCTCTCTCTCTCTCTCTCTCTCTCTCTCTCTCTCTTCTCCTCTCTTCTCTCTATAATATATATATTATATATATATATATAATGATATATATAATCGTATTATATAATATATATATATATATATATATGCGTAGCAGTACATGGTTCGCCCACCTGTTTAATACGGATCGACGTGGCCTGCCCGGGATGGATGTCAATGGCGTCAGTC
Source organism: Priapulus caudatus (assembly GCF_000485595.1). Lineage (NCBI taxonomy): Eukaryota > Metazoa > Priapulida > Priapulimorpha > Priapulimorphida > Priapulidae > Priapulus > Priapulus caudatus. The sequence continues at coordinate 23,150 of NW_014577527.1, read as the reverse complement.
CTCGGGCGAAAAGAAATACATCCTGCGATGACTTGGACGCGGAAAGCCACACTTTAGTCTGAAGATCGTTCAGACATACTCGATGTCCCTCGACGAATAGTCACTAGTGACCGCACCTCTACATGCAGCAAACACACAGATACCGTCATGGTACAGTATCCATATTTGCCCGTAGCATATACGCATTCACTACTACTCATACCTATATATATATAATTCCCTATATATATTATATATACTATACGATATCAGTAAATAATCACAACATTATGTGTATTGAGTATGTGTTATTGTGATTAGTTACTTCTGATAATATACTAAATAATTATTATATTATACTATATGTGTGTGTGCTGTGCTTCAAATTAAATATGTTACCCGTTGCCAAATTTCGTGAATTTAGCAGCGCGTGAACAATTTCGAGAAATGACGACTAGGTTATGTTATTGCAGCTTATTCATTCAAGTATCATATACGGAGGTCCTGAAAGCGCGTGACCCAGATCGCAGATTCACGGCAATATATTTTAGAAAACAGTTGTTTTCGCATTTCTGTTAAAATTTGATTGCAGTTAAACACCCGAAAAACTTAAGAGAGTACGATCTTTGTAAAAAAATCGAGAGCAAAACGAGAATGCATGATAGATTGGGCGTTTTCATTTGACTTTGCCATTAATTCGACCGCGGTGGGGGCGACAACGGCGGGGCCCCCGCGGTGAGTAATACGCATCTACGATAGATAGAAAATCACGTCTGACGGTTTTAAAGAAAGTAGTTCTTTCAAGATACCTTAACATCATACGCGTTTTGAAGCTCGCACTGCTAACGCATTTCACCTCCAGTAAGGAGTTAGGCGGTTTCAACTGTTCGTTAATACTTATTGAGCATGCTTTTAGGCAGGTTAGCACAGGCTTACATTACAAAAAAATATTTGACGGAATATGTTTGACGCATCGTCTGCGCATAGACTCGCATTTATATCAGTAAATAAACTAAATGCCATAGCATTTGCAGATGCAGTGCCAAATGTAAATTTGCTGGTCGCTATATATAGATATACTTATGCTTACGAACATATAGGTGATGTAACTCCCCTGTGCCGTGCTATTAATGATAGTTGTTATATAATCACCATATAGAGCACCGGGTTGCGAAACTCTCTTGTACAGTTTCTGCATTGATTGCACAACATGATCTGAACAGCCTGTAAAACAGTTGCCATAAATCCAGTTGAAATGTCCGTAAAGTCCGTGGAAAATACAAAAGAAATTGTATGCAGTCCACAAACATCCCAACGGACGATCCCTTTTCAAATGCTAGCACGGTGCCGAACATCATAAAGCAGTGTGCTCTTGCACCCTCATCCGTGACGCAAAATACATGACTTGTCATGAGCTTTTAGATGTCTTACGCTATCACTCAGGCTAACGCTTCATTATGGTGTTTCTCAAACTATTGAGCTATTAATTGCATTAATGATTAATCGATAACATGATTGATTAATCTAACCCTAACCCTAACCCTAAACTTAACCTATAACATAAACTAACATTCAATGACATTAAGGTTGGGAACACTCCTAATGCAGCGTATCACCCGTCCACTCAAAGTAATAAACGGATAAGTGTGCGTAAAAAGTGTGTGTTGGGGGGGTGGCACGATGGCCTGGTTGAAATTAATGTTTGAAATAATGCTTTACCAACAACGTTCGCCCTATTTAACCACAACGTCGCACCCTATTCAACACAGCGTCCGCACCTTTTAACCACAACGTCGCCCTATTTCAACCACAACGTCGCCCCGATTAACCAACAGCGTCGCACCTACTTTAAACCATAAACGTCGCCCGCTATTTAACCAACAGCGTCGCTTCATATTAACCGCCAACGTTCGCACCGTATTTAACCACAACGTCCACCTCTTATTTAACCACAATACGTCTGCCCTATTTAACCACAAGCTCGCCCCTAATTTAACCACAACGTCGCCCTATTTAACCCACACGTTCGCCCCTATTTAACACAGCGTCGCACCTATTTAACCACAACGTATCGCCTATTAACCACAGCGTCGCTCCTATTTACGCAACGTCGCACCTATTTAACCACAACGTCACCTTATTTAACCACAACGTCGCCCCTATTTAACACAGCGTCGCCCCCCCTATTTAACACACAACGTCGCCGACTTTACAACCACAACGTCGCCCCTACTTTAACCACAACGTCACCCCTAATTTACCACAACGTCGACTATTTAACCACAACGTCTCCCCTATTTACCACAACGTCCCCCGCACTATTTACCCCCACAACCGTCGCCCCTATTTAACCACAACGTCCCGGCACACTAATTCTAACCACCAACAGTCGCCCTATCTTACATCACAAGCGTCCGCCTATTTAACACCACAGGCGTTGCTCCTATTTAGACCACAACCGTCGCACCTCATTTAACCACCACCACGTCCGCCCTATTCTACCACCCACACACCGTCGCCCCTATCTTGAACCACACACGTCCGCCTATTTCACTCCACAACGCGACCTACTACCTCTCTTAACCACACAACGCGTCGCCCCTATTTAACCACCAACGCTCGCCGCTATTTAACCACCAAAACGTACCCCCACTTCTAACCACACACGTCCGCCCTATTTACAACCACGTCCGCACCCTACTTTAACACACCACACCGGTCGCACCCTATTCTAACCACAACGTGCCCCTTACTTTACCCCCACGTCCCGCACTTCATTTAACCCACACGTCGCCCCCATACTTTCACCACACACGTCCGCCTATTTAACCCCACATCGTCGCCCCTATTGTCACACGAACCACGCTCGCCCCTCACTTATACACCACAACACCGTCGCACTATCTAACCAACAGATTGCCTATTTCACACCCAGTCCCGCACTCATGTTAACCCGCACACGTCGCCTCCTCTTCTAACGGCCTCCCCTTACGTTCACACACCATGCTCAACAAACCCTATTTTAAACGACCGTCTTGGAAGCTTACGTCCAATATGATCCCTTTGTCGTCTCGAATCGGCCTTATCATACGCTCTGGTGCTCCAGTTTCGCTACAATCGATTTAGCTGCTAACCCTCTCTCCCCACGGCCTCAGCGTCCGACTCGTAACCGACGACCACGAACGCCACCGAGCACTGTCTTCACATCCATAGATGCCCACCCTCTTCGCTCCGCCGCCCCGTTCCGCCGCCACTCACCTCTAATAGGTAGCTACAGTCTCGTCTCCACGATGCGCTGAACCCAAGCTTGCTCGACTTCAGCGCTTCTCCAGTTCGCTCGCGTGCACTACACCCGCGCTGCCGCCTCAGTACATTTGCGCGGTCCAGGCCACAGCCAGGTGGGCGCGCCGATATCTACTCGTGCCGCCGCACATTTCAAGTCCGCAAGTACGCCGCGCCGCGTCCCGGACCGAGCCGCACGGTTTTGGATTCCGCAGCACACGGCCTCACGCGCGGCAAACGGTCTTGCGCCTGACTTCCCAGTCTCCGATGTTCACCTCGGCGTGGCGCCGGTAACGGCGAACCCCGGCCGCGCTTGCCGGTCCGCGCACGACACGCCTCGGGACAGTGTTCGATGGACGCTGACCACGCGCGAGGTATCGGCCGCGCGCATCCGCCCGGCTCAGCAGCGCGCACCACACTTATCCGCACCACGCGTCGCCCGCTCGCCCCGCCCCGACACCCGTTCCCCCCCGAAGCCGTCGCATCGACGTCTCCAGCGGCGAAAAAGTCGGCACGAAGCGTCCGCCGCCTGCCACCTCACGGTCCGCCTCGCAGACCCGCGTTATTTTTGATCGCGCCGCTTGTCGCTCGGGCGAGGGCGCATACTTCACGCTTCGTGTAGCGTACATGTGATGGCGGCCGTCTGGTAATTGTTGTCAACAGCGTGTTCTTGGGTTTGCGGAGGGTTGACGCGATCACATAGGCGATGAACCATGTTACAATGTTATGTCATTAACGAATGTAGATGCAGGACATAGAGCGTGGATGGGCGGGGATGCACATCCCAACACTTAGTGACCGCTTGCCCAGCGGTCTATGTCTCCCCTGAGGTACATGCGGAACGTATACCCTGGGTCACGGAGTCCGCGGATATACCGGAACGTAGCCTGGTACTATCTAATACGCCAGACCGTACCATTGCCTACCTCCACATAACGGGTCTAGGGAGTTCACCTACGCCTACTCCGCTAACCCTAAGCCCTAATCGCCTAACGCGAACAGTCCAGATGGTACCAGCGGTTACGTTCCTGTGATACGCGACCGTACCAGGGTAGCGTTATGGCAGTACCGCACAAACTGCATGCAGTGCCCCCCTCTCAGGATACCCCTGCCACAATGCTAGCTACATTTTGAAAGATGGGCGGACGCTCAGGGGGAAATCCCAGCGATACGGGAGATTGTGTAAAACCAGCATATGATTTATAAAGAGGTAATATGGGCGGCACAAATCCGCGTACTACTTTCGTATTCCACTATTTTATCAAATTATTGTATGAAATAACAGTTCGATTCTTGTAATATCTTTGTAACTTTTATTAAGTCCAAAATTTATACATAGGATCACGGTAACTGGCTGCTGTAAAACTTGTAGATAAAAAAAACGTATACGATTAAGAAATTGTAAACTGAAATCTGCTATGATCAGTGGGTAGAATTGCGCACTCGCAGTTAGATATGCGATATTATAGTGACTTACAGGCACTCTTAATAAAATTAAACTTTGTTTTTTTTTAAAGGGTTAGGGTTAGGGTTTCAGGTTACGGTTTTAGGGTTTAGGTTAGCTTGAGGTTAGGGTTAGGTTTTTTTTTTTTTTAAGTGCCTAGTAGTTATATATATCGGGCATCTAACTTGCGGGTCGCGCGGTAGATATGCCTATGAGCGAGAGTGCGCATCTGTGCGTGGAGTTTGCTACTCAGGGAGACATTAGGACTCCCTATCGAGGCCTTATTGCGACGCGTATGCGGGGGATGGCGTGTTTAATTAATGGCCTGCTTTCAGCGAGGAAAATGAAGAACAATGGAAAATGAGGAAATTTACCCCATAGTCATAAAATTGCCAAATGTTTCGTGTTTGCCTTTAAAATTCTCATCGCTCGCGTTCATTTTACATACGCCTCCACAGTACACTGCAGACGTATTGTCTAGACGCATTGTCTGCATTGATATAATGTGTACACATCACATTTATGTATCAACATCGGCCACGCTTACGCTTGCGCTTGCAAATATGCTATGCCTGCTGTATAACGCTAGTGTATAACTCAGAGCGCGCGCACTCGCTTAGATGCGCTGCCGTATAAAGTTGATAACTCAACAACCACTATCCTGATTTTGACGAGTTTTTTTTTACTACCCCGGCGGGATACCAAGCATTGAAATCTGGTATCCAACACAAAAATCTACTATCACGCGGATATCGGGATACCGCTAATTTCGACCCCTGAGATGGGGTGAAAATATGCACTTTTTGGTTCAAATCTGGTTGTTTTTCTCATACTATCTTACAGTTTTAGCGTTCTTAGTAAAATATGTTTTATCAAAATTTCAGGGAAAGATGATCTCAGTGCTGTAGTTGGAGGGGGGTTGCGTGTTATTAAACCTTTGGAAGCAAAAGAAAAAAATAACCCTAGAATTCACAAATATTGCACCTACAATTTCAATTTTTTCGCGTGGCATGCCCCCAGACCCCTACTGTTACGTAAAAGGCCACAGTATGTTTGTTTGAATTATGTGCTTGCCGATAGGTGGCGTAACTAGTTAAGTTGAGTAAGATGAGCAGTCGCCATTTTATTTCTGCTAAGCTTACGATTTTGTAATGTCTCAGATAAAGCGTTTGAAAACCTCGAAAATCACATCTATTTTTAAAAGTCGTGAAGGAGAAGCTGGAGAACTGGATGTCGGCAGCATTCCAGCTGAAACGGATAAAGGGTATAGAGAGGAAACAAGCAAGAGCCCTAAACCCAGTGTCAGTGAAGAGGCAGTCGAAAATAATGGAGACGATGACAATTGGATGAACCCCAATCATCCTCCTCCCGGACCCGGAATAATCCCGGCAAAAGAAACCGCAACCAAAAAAATCCAGGCCAAGTGGTTCATAATCTATCCATGGCTTCACTATGTGCCATCACTAAAACGGATACTTTGCTTCTATTGCTCGCAAGCAGAGAAACGGGCCCACTTAACAATATCAAAAAACAAGGAGCCAGCTTTCCTCACTTCCGGTTTTGACAACTGGAAAAAAGCAACATCTAGATTCGAGAGTCACCAAGCTTCAGAATCACATAGAATCGCTGTGGCAACGATTTAGTCGATGTCTCAGCTGACCATCGCCGTCCAGATGAACACCAATCTGAGGCAACAACAGGAAGTAGCCAGCAAAGCCCTTCTAAAGCCTTCTTGATGTAGCGCTCATAACTGTAGCAAAATTGACAGCGGTATTTTTTATACTTCGGTATTTCTCTATTTTATGGCTTGAAAGTAAAACGTATTTATTTAATGAAACATCAGTTGAAGAAATTGCCAGAAGATATACAGGTAATGTAGGAAATTACCCATAGCGAATCTTTAGTCTGCAGCATTGCTGGGCCGGCTACCCCAGGGGCCAGTGCCGTGGGGCTCATACTCAGTCATAGGGTCTATGTCCCCCAGGGTACGTTCCGCACCCTGGTAACTATCTGATATGGTTAGGGAGTAGGCGTAGGTGACTCCCTATACTCGTTAGTGGAGTAGGTGAGGTACGATCCGGCTTATTATATAGTACTACTACTAGTACTTGAAAATAGGGTTGTCAGCTTGAGGGGTTGTCGCTTGCGAGTGGAGGGTGTTGGGGAGTAGCTCCCTGTGTACAGTTTACCTGCGATTGGTTAAGCTAGTCCGCGACTATTACAAGGTTTTGTCTGTCACCTAACAAGCTAAAAAACATAAGTATTAGTTATTTTCAGTATTATAAGTTGATTTCTGCTTAACCATATTTAGAACTAATCAACCTTAAATTACCGGGTCTCTAAATCGATGCCTAGTGAATCTCCGCTTTTCAGGCTCGCTGTTTGGATTCCAGGTATTCTATTAGTCCAGCAAATTGTTACAGATTTGCTAATAGCGGTTACGAGTTTATCGGAGTTTTGATATACCTTATATATCTATTGTAATTGTATAAGATTAATTAAATATAATTCAAAGAACTAATTCACCAAGGGCGCAACAACCCCATGTTGAAAGTTTGGGGGGGTCCAAGCAGCCAATAGCAAGTGATTGCGTGCGAGCGAATATCATGTATTGGTTCAATATCAGTATTTCAGCGTGCTGAGAAGTGTTGCATAATTGGGGATGTCATGATGACATTACTAGGATCATGTCTACATACATACAATGTTTTTATTATTAGATTAAGTAGTAGTAAAGCTACACACAGAGCTGTGCTACTGTTGACACAGTAGATGATTAAGATGAAAAAATGGAAAAGATAATGAATGAAATAATAATGCACAAAAAAATGAATGACACGTGAAAAACAGGAAACCCAGTGTTAGAAACAATGATGACCTGCCTTGAGATCAACTTTGCAAAAAAATCCTTTGCAATTGCTTCAATAATCGATTCAGAACATTGTGATTAAAAACAACGCTGTTGATTGTTCAATTAGTTTTTTCGCCGTCACGTCAGCCGGCAAAAGTAAACTTATTTGACTTTCGCCGGGTCACGCCAGTGAACCAGGCGTGCGCGGGCAGTGTCAGTGGAGACTGCGCCAGAGAATATTATATCATGCGGTAGCTGGCGATATCTTCACGTATAAAAACAGGCGAAGGAAATTCTCATGCAGTCATGTCGACCAACGTGCAGCGCATTTCGCCCATACATTAGCTATAGCTGGCGAATTCGGGGAATCCGTCGGCGGCGATGCTGAGAGCGAATAGGTGAATGTTTATATCAGATATTTGACCATGCACAACGCTGGTTCAGCCTGCCGGCTTCAAGTCGCAAACGTTATAATAAACTAGGGCCGGAATGGAATTCTCATTGCCAGTCAACGTCGACCAACGTTGAGCGACCAGTTCGCCCTAATACACTTGAGCACTAGCTGCGAATATCNACGGCCTCGCCCTTATTTAACAATGTCACCTATTTAACAACGACGTTGTGACTTAGTGAACCGTCCCTTTGTGTCTCGAATCAGTTTACAGTGTGGTACAGTGTGAATCCTTAGCTTACCTTGCCCCACAGGTCTGCGTTCCACCGTACGAGCAGAGCAGAAGCATGTCTTCAATCTGATGCCCCACCCTCTTTCGCTCCGCCGCGTTCGCCGCCATCACCTTACTAAAGTAGCCAAGTCTCGTCTCCAGTTCGCTGACCAAGTTTCGCTTGCGCTTCTCGTTCGCTCGTGTAGCATCCGCTCTGCCGCCCTCCGTGCGATTCTGGGGATCACGGCCACCGCCATGTGGTGCGCCGGTCATCGCGCCACACATCAAGTCGAAGTAGCCGCGCGCGTTCCCGACCGAGCACCGCATCGGGTTCTGGTTGCAGACGGTCACCGCGGGGAAGGTCCGCCGCGACTTCCAGTCGATGTCGATCGTCGTGGCAACGGCGTGCCGGTTCGCGACGAACGCTCGGACGGTGTTGAGGAGCTCCACACCGTAAAAAACGTTACAATTAAAAATTTTAACCGAAATCTGCTGGTGTCAGTGGTAGATTGAGCCTATGAGCGAGAGTGCCATCTGTCGTGGAGTTTGCAGTACCCAGGGAGACATAGACTCTATCAGCCTTATTGACGTGCGGGGGATGGCGTGTTTAATCATCCCCCCTGCTTTCAGGAGGAAAATGAAGAAAGATGAAAATGAGGAAATTCACCCCATATGTCATAAAATTGCCAAATGTTCCGTGTTTGCCTTCAAAATTCTCATCGCTCGCGTTCATTTTACATACGCCTCCACAGTACACTGCAGACGTATTGTCTAGACGCATTGTCTGCATTGATATAATGTGTACACATCACATTTATGTATCAACATCGGCCACGCTTACGCTTGCGCTTGCAAATATGCTATGCCTGCTGTATAACGCTAGTATAACTCAGAGCGCGCGCACTCGCTTAGATGCGCTGCCGTATAAAGTTGATAACTCAACAACCACTATCCTGATTTTGACGAGTTTTTTTACTATCCCGGCGGGATACCAAGCATTGAAATCTGGTATCCAACACAAAAATCTACTATCACGCGGATATCGGGATACCGCTAATTTCGACCCCTGAGAAGGCGTGAAAATATGCACTTTTTGGTTCAAATCTGGTTGTTTTTCTCATACTATCTTGCACAGTTTTAGCGTTCTTAGTAAAATATGTTTTATCAAAATTTCAGGGAAAGATGATGCCAGTGTTGTAGTTGGAGGGGGGTTGCGTGTTATTAAACCTTTGGAAGCAAAAGAAAAAAATAACCATAGAAGTCACAAATATTGCACCTACAATTTCATGTAGACATGCCCCCAGACGCCTACTGTTACGTAAAAGGCCACAGTATGTTTGTTTGAATTATGTGCTTGCCGATAGGTGGCGTAACCAGAGAGACCGGATACAAGATGGCCTTGCGCAAAAGATGCGTTGTTCCCCGACCGCCGAAAGTGGTTAAACCGCGCACTTCCGCGGGACTGGGCGCACGCGACCGCGGGATGTATAGCTATAGCTCCCCGCTATACGCATTCG
>NW_014577527.1:1867-11812 GCF_000485595.1 Priapulus caudatus | reverse complement strand
CTAGAATAAGTTCAGGGCGTGAAATTGAAGAAATTGAAAATCGCTTTTCTACAGGAAAACCTAAAGCGCCCACCATAAAACTACCAATTACGAGCACTCGGATTTATTCTCGCCCTAAGTGCAGAGTCGAAAGGCTTCTGCAATCGCCACAACTCCTCAATTGACCGATTATGCGGCTTTCTGTAGTACCCAGAGGGCTTCGAGTAGTTAGTTCTAAATACAGAGCAGCGAATTGGATGAAAAGGCGCCGCGAGGCGGCACTGTTCGCGCTTCGCGCGGATATCCGGGCTGCAGATCGTCTAGTTAAGTTGAGTAAGATGAACAGTCGCCATTTTATTTCCGCTGAGCTTACGATTTTGTAATGTCTCAGATAAAGCGTTTGAAACCCTCGAAAATCACATCTATTTTTAAAAGTCGTGAAGGAGAAGCTGGAGAACTGGATGCCGGCAGCATTCCAGCTGAAACGGATAAAGGGTATAGAGAGGAAACAAGCAAGAGCCCTGAACCCAGTGTCAGTGAAGAGGCAGTCGAAAATAATGGAGACGATGACAATTGGATGAACCCCAATCATCCTCCTCCCGGACCCGGAATAATCCCGGCAAAAGAAACTGCAACCCAAAAAATATACTTCCAGGCCAAGTGGTTCATAATATATCCATGGTTTCACTATGTGCCATCACTAAAACGGATAGTTTGCTTTTATTGCTCGCAAGCAGAGAAACGGGCCCACTTAACGATGTTAAAAACCAAGGAGCCAGCTTTCCTCACTTCCGGGTTTGACAACTGGAAAAAAGCAACATCTAGATTCGAGAGTCACCAAGCTTCGGAATCACATCAATCTGAGGCAACAACAGGAAGTAGCCAGTCAAGCCCTTTTAAAGGTATTCCAAAGTTTGCGGTATCTCCTGCGTCAGGGTCTACCTTTTCGTGGACATACTCCTGAGGAGGGAAACTTCATCCAACTCCTGAAACTTTTCCACAAAGGTGATGGTGGACTTGATGAATATCTCAAACGAACAATGAGCTTCACTTCACCGCAAGCACAGAAAGAGATCATACAGATGTTCAGTCAGAAAATCGTCAGAACACTAGCGAAAGACATCGCAAGAAATGGACCCTTTGGTGTCATGGTAGACGGCACACAAGACACCAGCGGTGTAGAACAAGAGTCGATATGTTTTAGGCATGCAGACGACAATCTTCATGTGCATGAGGACTTCGTTGGCTTGTACGAACTTCCCATCACATCCGGTGAAGTAATTGCCAACATGATTTTCGACGTCATCACCCGCCTGTCACTACCAAGTGATAACTTGAGAGCCCAGACGTATGACGGGGTAGCCAACATGATGAGTTAGTACAAAGGGTGTCAAGCTAAGGTGAAGGATTGACAACCGCTGGCATTACATTTTCATTGCGGATCTCACGTTGCAAATCTTATCACGCAGAATGCAGTTTCTGATTGCCCTGCTGTTCGAGAAGCTATCCAGGGGTACATGAGCTTGGTGTTCTGTTTACCAGATCTGGAAAGTTCAAAGTGAGTAGAAAATTATCACTTTCAAACACTTTAATTTTAATATTTTGTATTTTTCTACGTGTTGTGTGTTGGCTGTTAATTGCTTCTAAGGTAATGCAAACTATCAGTATTCACTCGTGTCACAACTATTCGGTCCATGCTTCACCTTTGAACCCACCTAGGCCATCTTCAAGGAGATCGCACACGAAACCCTCTCCGACGATCAGCCGGTAAAGCCTTCAACGATTCGCCCTATTTGTCCAACTCGATGGCTCTGTAGGTTGCCTGTCATACTCTCCGTCAAAGACAACTATGAGGTTGTTCTCGACGGTCTCAGAGACATGGCGTCATCGGTCTCATAAAAATCGGCTGTCAAGGCGAACAGCCTACTTGATCGCTTTGAGAAGGGAGAGACCTACATTAGCCTTGAGATGGTCACCAAGCCAATCGCAGCCATTGAGCAGCTGAATCGGTCCTGCCAAGCCCACTCTGCTGTTTCAGGTTCGATATTCAAATTACACCTGTGTATGTTTTTTCTTTCAATTATTTGAAGAAACTATTTGACAAAGTCCTGGTTTTTCTACATGAAACTCGAAATGTTAGTTTGCTTCTTCCTTAATTTAATATTTGTATATTTTTTCGCCTATATCTTCGCTGCACAGGTATGTTAGAAGCGGTCAAAGTTACAACGAAGTAGATGAATTCATGGCGGACAGATGAGGAATTCCATGTCCTGTACGAGAAAGCAGTATCGAAGGCTGATGAGCTGGGATTAGATCCATTTCGTGTTCCAAGGAAAAGAACTCACTGGGCCAGCGACACCCTTCAACCCAACAAGTGCCAAACAGCACTACAGGCAGCAATACTTGTCATTCATTGATGCCGTGGTAGTGCAGCTGAGCGAGAGATATGATCCTTCTAAGACCGACCTGGCTGCGTACAAGATGCTTGAGGACATGCTGCTCTCTGGAAAAGCTGTAGACGAGACCTTCGTCTAAAAATATCCCGAACTCCAGAAAAATATCTTGGCGGTACAGCTCACAATGTTCATGCAGATAACGGGGGCAAGCAGTGTGCATGAAGGCAAAGTCGCATACCGTGGCATGAAGCAGAAAGTACGGGACCTTTTCCCACAAGTTGCGACCTTTCTCAAGTTGCTCCTCGTATGCCCGGTTCTTCGAGGGAATGCGAGCGGAGCTTTTTCATTCTTCGGCGTCTCAAGACGTGGCTGAGGAGCACCATGACTCAGCGGAGGCTAAACGCGGTTGCCGTGTGTAACAGCCATCACGTCATGCTCGACAACATTTCTGCCTAAAGTCTTTCCAAGAAATTTGCGAGAAGAAGTGAGAAGAGGCGCCAAACATTTGGGAATTTCTTATTAGAGTAGCAATCTTTCTACTGTTACAGTCGAACTTCGTTACAACGTACCTCCAGGGAATCAGTACGTTATAACGATAGTTTGTTGTAACCAATTCCCATAAAATGAATGCTAACGCAAGAATTAAAACGTGTGTGCCTGGTGTAAATGATTTTGTCACCATTACGAATGATTGTTGACATCGTCGATTTCGCCAAATAAAAGCATAATCTTAACTTCGATGCGAGGCGGCGTGAGGCATCTGGGAGGGGAGGTTTAGGAGCCAATATCTCAGCGTAGGAGTATCGTATTGACAAGCGGTTGGTCTTGTTTTAGAGAGCAAAGAATTATGCTTAATGCAATACCATAAAATTATTTTAGACTCGCAAGTAAAGTAGAATAATGTTGTCTGAAATAGCACTATTTTCCCGTTTTTCCGTTGTACACTCTAGGTATTATTAGCTCTTGACGAACTGCAGCCGGCTATCCGCGCGAAGCGCAAAAACGCCGCCTAGCGGCAATCTAACATATCTTCGCTGCCCCCACTCCATCACCTTACCCAGGTCCCTTAAGATATAGACCAAAGCCGTATAATCGCTCAATTTAGCAGTTGTGGCGATTCCACAAGCCTTTTCACTACGCACGTAGGTAGACATTTTATGGAAATGGTCGTAATTGTTCGTTTGCTGCTCGGCGTGCTTCGTTTTCCTGTAGAAAAGCGAGTTACCATTTTGGTGTTTCATGCCCTGACATTATTTTTGAACATATCGCGTCCCATAGATGGCGCCACGAGGCCATGTCCATGGCATTTTCACGCAGTTTTTCTTCATGCGGCTGCGGCCGCTAAGCTAGACTGCTGCCCGGTGGTCAGTTCCACACGCTGCACTAACTATAAGTTTAGTGTAGCCAAGAATACTTGGTGGAGTAAAGGTCCGTACCAGTCTAGCTGCAATCGAGCAACTTCCCGTATCCATGATAGACCGGATCTTCTTATTTTTTCGATGATGACGTGATAGTTACAGCATCTGCATATAGCAGAGCAGAGTGCATATAGCATAGAGCTATGCATAGAGCATAGAGCATATATAGTTTCGGATTCATACATATCCATCGATATTGCATCCATGCATATATCATGCTGCTGTGTTGTAGTGCATACAACTGTAAGGTTGTTCGATGTGAGGAGTCAAAAGCAGCAAAGATTACTTTCCATCGGTGAGACAACATTGAATTATAGTCAACATCATTCTAGTTATTACACAATGTTCTTCTTCACAGTTGCCATTGCGGTTCAACGATACAGATCATGTGTAGGACCGTCATAGGATAGCATGGTGTTCATTATACTGTCTTGTCGGTCCTGGACATCATCTGTATCCTTTAACGTAACTGTGTACTATATTAAATTGTCCGAGAAATTGCCTATATAAATGGTCGCTGAAATGGACCAGTGCGGTCGCATTTCACACGGAAATCCATAAAACCTCCCTTGTTTCCCTCTTCTCATATGAATATATTATTATCAAGGGCAACGAGTTCCATACTATTTCACTCTGAATTTCACTCTACTATTTCACTCATTCATGCAGAGTAAATGTGTCGGTTTCCTTAGCTTTCCTGCAAAGCACATTTCCTAAATCAACAACTGAATGTGCGGTGATTTCGAGTAAACATTGAAATCTAGTGAAAAATTCTATACTTAAATATCCATTACAATATGAAATCATCTTTACTCACTTCTTACGCGTGTTTATGCGTTCATGTTTTCTGCATTCGTGCTATCATTTCATTGCTATAGTAGGAATTGAAATGATTCAGTAATATATGCTATAATTATGGTCGTGCGATGACCAGTCGTAGCCTCTGAATTGGTCGTGCCACTATATTTTAGTGCATACAACTGTAACGTTATTACATGTAACGAGTCAAAAGCAGGAAAGATTAGTATTCATCGGTCACACAACATCTATTATTTAATTTTTTTATTTCTTTCCATTTTTTTATTTCGATAATTAAGAAACCATACATTACATCGATAACAGCATAAATAAACAAAATACAGCTGGGAAATTCTGCACGATGAAAACGCAATTAAAAAGCATGGCTAAGACACTTCTTTCCATTGTGCTCGAAGATAACATTGTACATACTATAAATTATAGCAAATATATACTACACGCATAATCAATATGACAATTTATGAAATTATGAAATTATGATTTATTTTTTGTGCAAGGGGATGACTCTCGCCAATTTTATATGTCTAATTATTCGATTGACGAATCATAACTTCATCATATCTCTAAATGCCACGCTCATACCAACGCTCCTAAAATGCATCCCTCAGGTACCCTTGAGTCGTCGACTGTATGCAATGCTTTTTCTATATGGAAAAGTACCACAGCGTACGTACAGCGAACATATACACCGTCGTGCGTTCACACTGAGAATTATATTCAGTCAAGTTGGCGTTTTTCTTGTTTCACTCGCAGCGCGGGGGTCAAAGCGGATAGGCATTTTTGCATGTATTAAATGATGCCAGCGTGCCGCCTAAAGCAAAAACTTCGTCTACCCTTGCGGTAGAGGGGGGGGGGCCTGATTGCTCTTCTGTAATTTGCGACTTCGCAGAAAAACTTCCAACTCGCCTGCTCGCAGTTACCTTGACGGTCACCGTGAGAAAAACGACATGCGGTGCCTGTGGCGATTGTGTGCCTTCCTGTGTGTGCGTACACGGGATACATATGCGTCTTTATGTGTACGTGTAGCGCCTAGATACACGCGTATCACTATGTGTGCATCTTCCATGTATCTGTGCATGTGCAGGTGCGTGCGGGCGTGCGTGTACGCCTACATGCAAGCGTCCGCGTGCACGTGCCATCGGGCGTGCGTATGCGCGTGCGTCCAGGCGTGCGCGTGCGTGCATACGTTTAGCTGCTTTGTGTGGATATGCTTTGTGATCGCACAGTTCGCTGTACACTCTCATGCGTGCGCACACATTGTAATGATTACGCCCGCACGCAGGCACGCACAGACGGACGCACGTACGCACGCCCGTACCTACTTATACAGGCAGCCAAGCACGCAAGCACATAGCTAGCTGTAGTACTACGAAGCACACAAATACGCACACACGTGCGTATACATGTATGAACGCACGCAGTCACACACCGACGCACGTACGTACGCACGCAGGCTGGCACAGACATTTCTATCCCAGCTGGCATTTCAACATTGTTTCAACGTTGAATTAACGTTGAACNTTCTTTTCTTTCAATTATTTGAAGAAACTATTTGACAAAGTCCTGGAGATCTAGTTTTTCTACATGAAACTCGAAATGTTAGTTTGCTTCTTCCTTAATTTAATATTTGTATATTTTTTCGCCCATATCTTCGCTGCACAGGTAACTTAGAAGCGGTCAAAGTTACAACGAAGCAGATGAATTCATGGCGGACAGATGAGGAATTCCATGTCCTGTACGAGAAAGCAGTATCGAAGGCTGATGAGCTGGGATTAGATCCATTTCGTGTTCCAAGGAAAGGAAAAGAACTCACTGGGCCAGCGACACCCTTCAACCCAACAAGTGCCAAACAGCACTACAGGACAGGCAGCAATACTTGTCATTCATCGATGCCGTGGTGGTGCAGCTGAGCGAGAGATATGATCCTTCTAAGACCGACCTGGCTGCGTACAAGATGCTTGAGGACATGCTGCTCTCTGGAAAAGTTGTAGACGAGACCTTCGTCCAAAAATATCCGGAACTCCAGAAAGATATCTTGGCGGTACAGCTCACAATGTTCATGCAGATAACGGGGGCAAGCAGTGTGCATGAAGGTAAAGTCGCATACCGTGGCATGAAGCAGGAAGTACGGGACCTTTTCCCACAAGTTGCGACCCTTCTCAAGTTGCTCCTCGTATGCCCGGTTTCTTCGAGTGAATGCGAGCAAAACTTCTCCACTCTTCGGCGTCTCAAGACGTGGCTGAGGAGCACCATGACTCAGCGGAGGCTGAACGCGGTTGCCGTGTGTGACAGCCATCACGTCTTGCTCGACAACATTTTTGTCCAAAGTCTTGCCAAGGAATTCACGAGAAGAAGTGGGAAGAGGCGCCAAACATTTGGGAATTTCTTAGAGTAGCGATCTTTCTACTGTTACAGTCGAACTTCGTTACAACGTACCTCCAGGGAATCAGTACGTTATAACGATAGTTTGTTGTAACCAATTCCCATAAAATGAATGCTAACGCAAGAATTAAAACGTGTGTGCCTGGTGTAAATGATTTTGTCATCAGTACGAATGATTGCTGACATCGTCGATTTCGCCAAATAAAAGCATAATCTTAACTTCGTATTGTATTATTTTATGATAAAAACAAAATGTACGTTGTTTTATACTGCTTTTATTGTAAAAAATAAGTCGTCCACGTGAAAAACCTCAATTCTGTCAAATTGAGTTTGTGAGAGAGACGTATATATATATATATTTCTAACAAAACAAAAACAATAGGGAACGTGACAACCCTAGGAAACGTTTTACTATTTTATCCCTCAAAAACGGCCATATTGAAGGTTCTAAATTGCTAAAATTCAAGAGCTTGGAACTGGACCCCTTGGAACTGGACCCCTGGACCCCACCCGTTAAGGGGGAAATCACAGCGAAATCATCCCCCCACAACTGACGACCTGTCGACGCCACTGGTTACATGTTATGGTTAGACAATGAAGTCGGCAATGTAGGTTAATGGAAATAAATGACTCGATAGATGACTTGTGATGTCTAACCGACTAGGTCATCAGAGTGTAGATTGTTCCCTTGTTTTCTTTTCACCGTGATACGGAGAACGAAGCGTGTTTTTCTACTGATATGAAAGACTGAAATAATCATTCTCTATGTAACTAACCAGCACTCGTGTAGACAGAACTCGTTTATGCTGGCAGCAATCAATGCATCATACCATGCAAATTCGTGACCTACAGACTAACGATGCAAACTGCTGGCTTTTTGACGAATATCATAGCGTACCTAGATCAATATTTGTACATAAATAATGGACCTAATTTCATGTACATTAGCATCAAATTAGCATGTAAATCAGCATGTACATTACAGTACTTCTGTGTTTATAGATGTTGTCGAATGTAGATGCTATCATGACCTCTTTACCACAGCCTGTGTAACAGTATTATTATCCGTTGACGTTTGGCATATCATAACGAGTATGCACTATCAAGATATCCAGCAAAAATGGATATAGCAGGCTGTAGAAACAAAATGCTGCGAGGTGTATTGCAATGCAGGAACCTTGCAGAGGTGACACAGTCTACTTGCTAGGGTTATGCAGTTTCTACTTGCATGGGTAACTAACATAATTACTACACTACAGGTAATACAGTCTACTTGCAGTGGTTGCACTGCAGCTAGCCTAATATCTTTTATCCCCATTCTCCCACATTATTGTTTATTCTCCCTTCCTCCCCACCTCTCTCTCTCCTTTTCTAGCTCTCTCTCCCCATCTCTCTTTCTCTCTCTCTCTCCCTCTCTCTCTCTCGCCCCTTCTCTCTCTCCAGGTGAAACAATAAAGGTTAGTTCTTAATAGAGTTTATTACAGAGGTTAGCCTGACCAGCTAGGGTATATGTCTCGAGAGAGACCCAATAAAGAGAACCAATATCCAACAATAAACACCCAAATTTGTTAATCTGCCTAAAAAAGATGAACTATTTCTCAACGCTTCTCACTGCTTCGTAAAAAGGATATTAGTGGTGAAATGAGTCACTGGAAATGCGGTAATAAATCTATAAACAATATTTAATAAATCAAGACAATTACAAGACATTTTACAATTTTAGATGTACGAGTGATAAACTTACAGCAGTATGACAAGAAACTTAAACGAGTTCAGCCCGTGGGATGGTAGTAGGTATCATTGTACACTACTAGGTGCATAACGCCAGCACCATAGTAATCAATGATGTAAGAAGAATCATCTGCAGGTCCGACTATCTATAAAAAGATCAGGGGGCCATTGTCAGAAACATCGTAAAGTTAATGTTAATGTTAATGCTAAAATAGCACTTACGACTAACGTTAATGTTACAAGAGAAAAAAAAAATTAGAGAACAAACGCCACTTGTAAATGTTTATTTTGGTACACAATTGGTAGATAAGTAATGTTTCTAACCGGTTTTCCACGAAGAACACACGTTTTACTAATTAATATGAAATTAATATCACTACAACTGCAATTATTTCTGTAAATGCGGTATTTTCATCTTAAAGTTACCATATGGTCTGGGATCTCGTAATCGTCGAGAAACTTTTCGTACTCGTAATTTTACGATGTTTCTGTCAACGGTCTACGAGTCAAAGTCTACGAGCCTAAAAGTCGCCTATACGTCGCCTATACCTCGCCTAAACCTGAATACAACTGCACACTGGCTACGTTATATAGCAGAGGTTTTTATTTCTTTGGCGACAATTACAGGACACCAATTATACATGTTCATTTCAAAATAAGAGTCGACTTGCTGAGTGATAAATGTGTGCTAAACTAGAGAACATGCAGACAGCTCTACAATACGTTAAAGACATGTTGACAATACATTTTATCAAGATATAATGGCTGCTTCATTGTTGGCAGCTCGCAGCCTTATTTGTTCATCGTTTGCACTTTTTGTGGCCATAAATACGCGTTGGAGACGAATGTCTATACGCGTTTTCCACAATTTTTAAGACAATTAANTTGATCTATGCTATATCTGCTTATTCTATATCTATGGGGAATCTCACGTGAACACGGTTGTGTGGTGTTTTATACGCGCGTGTATGCTGCTGCTGCGTTGGTGCGGTCACCTGTGTGACTATGTATGTAACCACAAATTGACATCAGTAAAAACATTGTTTTGAAAACATGCAAACGTTGTAATGATGATGATGATGATGATGATGATGACTGTGTCAATCAACGCATTCACTCATTAGTGATTAATGAAAACGAACAAAATATGTACGATAATAGACGTTGCGTATCTCTAGAGAGAACACATCACTGTTTACTCTTATACATACTGGTTACTA
>NW_014577527.1:0-368 GCF_000485595.1 Priapulus caudatus | reverse complement strand
GCACGCATGCACGCACGCACGCATGCACGTACGCACGCACATACATACACACACACTCTCTCTCTCACTCTCTCTTTATCTCTCTCTCTCTCTCCCTCTCTCTCTCTTTCTCTCTCGCTCTCTCTCACTATCTCTCCCCTCTCTCTCGCTGTGTCTCTCTCTCGCAATATTTCGCTTCACGCAAGCACGCACGCATGCACGCACGCACGCACATACATACAAACACTCTCTCTCTCACACTCTCTCTGTATCTCTCTCTCTCACTCGCAGTTTTTCTCTCTTTCTTGGGCGCTATATATATACACATGTATACACATATATACACGCACACACGCACTCTCTCTCTCTCTCTCTCTCTCTCTCTCTCT
>NW_014577526.1:228968-229219 GCF_000485595.1 Priapulus caudatus | reverse complement strand
ACACAGGTGCTACATCCCCGCACGTATTCCACAGGTGCTACATCCCCCGCACGTATTACACAGGTGCTACATCCCCGCACGTATTACACAGGTGCTACATCCCCGCACGTATTACACAGGTGCTACACCACCGCACGTATTACACAGGTGCTATACCACCGCACGTATTACACAGGTGCTACATCCCCCGCACGTATTACACAGGTGCTATACCACCGCACGTATTACACAGGTGCTACATCCCCCGCACG
>NW_014577526.1:226960-228092 GCF_000485595.1 Priapulus caudatus | reverse complement strand
TATTCCACAGTCATTACATTTCACGCACGTATTCCACAGTCATTACATCCCCGCACGTATTCCACAGTCATTACATTTCCGCACGCATTCCACAGTCATTACATCCCCGCACGTATTCCACAGTCATTACATTTCCGCACGTATTCCACAGTCATTACATCCCCGCACGTATTCCACAGTCATTACATTTCCGCACGTATTCCACAGTGATTACATTCCCGCACGTATTCCACAGTGATTACATTCCCGCACGTATTCCACAGTGATTACATTCCCGCACGTATTCCACAGTCATTACATTCCCGCACGTATTACACAGTCATTACATCCCCGCACGTATTCCACAGTCATTACATCCCCGCACGTAATACACAGTCATTACATTCCCGCACGTATTATACAGTCATTACATTCCCGCACGTATTCCACAGTCATTACATTCCCGCACGTATTACACAGTCATTACATCCCCGCACGTATTACACAGTCATTACATCCCCGCACGTATTACACAGGTGCTACATCACTGCACGTATTACACAGTCATTACATCCCCGCACGTATTACACAGTCATTACATCCCCGCACGTATTCCACAGTCATTACATCCCCGCACGTAATACACAGTCATTAGTTTCCTGCACGTATTACACAGTCATTACATCCCCGCATGTAATACACAGTCATTACATTCCCGCACGTAATACACAGTCATTACATTCCCGCACGTATTACACAGGTGCTACATTCCGGCGCTCGATGCAAACGGCACAGGCGATGCGCTGACCATAGCTGCCTTCATCCCGTGGGATGCTGATGAACAAGGCTTCAGCAGCTGTCTGTGGTACGGCGAGGAAGGCCTGGCAGGCAACGGCTCCCAGGCTGTCGAATGCGATCGATGGACGTTCGACACATCAGTACGGTCTTCGTCGGTATCGGAGGTACATTCATACATGCACTGCCCAACGTTTGTTGTTCTTCATAAACGCTATTGTTCCCGTAGTATGCACCGAAAATCGTTGTCTTGGAAGTATTGACTGGTCATTGTACCCGAACAAATTTTTCGTTGAAAACTGACGAAAATCTTACCAGCCATTACACAAAATAATTATTATGATAACATGAAATATAT
>NW_014577526.1:212107-225757 GCF_000485595.1 Priapulus caudatus | reverse complement strand
TCGTTGTTGAGAGAGATCACGCCAGTACGCACGCACGCACGCACGCACACACACACACACACACACACACACACACACACACACAACAGTGACACACCACACACACCAAAACACACACACACACACACACACACACACTACACACATATATATTAATTATATAATATATATATATATATAATTATGTAATAATTATTATATATATATATATGTATATATATATACCCATATATAATATACTACACATAATATAATATATATATAATATAATATAACTACACACTGAAATAAAGCCCATTTCTATTTATTTCTTTATAGAATATTTATTTCTCTTTTTCCTCTAATTGCGTTGTCCTTCAAACAAAAGAACAATTACAGGCGACTAATATGTGAAACGTTGACTGGCCGCGCACAACGGCAACCGTGTTGCACGCAACCAATCAACCCACTGTGCCAAACGTCTCTTGTTGCAGACGCAACGACTATTGAAGTCCAGCGAGCTGACCAGCCAGGCGACGCTTAATAGATCTGCTAGCGATCGAGAGTCATCTTACGAACTTTCACCCTCAACCTGTGCTGCCAGCATGTATGACACCACCACACTCTCTCTCTCTCTGTTTCTCTCTCTCTCATATCTCTCTCTCTCTCTCTCTTTCTCTCTCTCTCTCTCTTTTCTCTCTCTCTCTCTCGCTCTCTACATCTCTCTCTCTCTTGTCTCATCTCTCTCACTCTTCTCCGTGTGATGTGCTGTAGTGGTGTGTGTGTGTGTTGTGTGTGTGTGTTGTTGCGCGCGGGCGCGCTTGCGTGGATGCGTTGTCTGGCGTCGTGTATGTTGTTTCCCTGCTACTCTATCTCCTGTCCTGTCTCTCTCCTCTCTCTCTCTTTCTCTCCCGGCCTCTCTTCCACTCTCCATCTCACTCGCTTCCACTCCTTCTCTCCCTCTCTCTCTCTCTCTCTCTCTCTACTCTCTTTCTTTCTCTCTTCCGCGCTCTCTCACTCCCTCTTTCTTAATCGCTTCCACTCCTCTCTCGCTCTCTCTCTCCTCTCTCTCTCTCTCTCGTTCTCTCTCTCTCTCTCTCTCGCTCTCTCTCTCTTTGTTATCTCTCCCTTTCTTTTCTCTTTTCCCATTCCACCGACTTATATCAGGTTTTATTATGCTCACTACGACTTCACTTACACCGACTTTGATACTACCTCCACTACGCTGCTGTTAAATCATTGCATCCATTGTTTTCCTTGTTCTGTAAGGCGATGAGTATTAACAAAGACCCTCTATAGTATATAGGGTCTTTGGTATTAATAACTGAGGCTCTCGCTTGCTCGGTGACAGGTTTGCGAACGGAGCCATCTATTACGGCATCGGGCTGAACACGGCGGCGCTGGGCGGCGATCTCTACATCAGCTTTCTGATATCGGGTATCGTCGAGATACCGGGATACCTGGTGACGATGTATCTGATGCAGACGTTCGGACGTAAACCAGCCATCATAGGACTGATGATCACCAGCGGAGTCTCCTGTCTCGTGGCATCGTTTCTCGCCGGTGGTAACGACGACTGCTTCACCTCTCCTTTCCTCTCTATTTTACTCGCTCCCGTATCTCTTTGTCGCTGTCTCAGTCCCTTTCTCTCTCTCTCTCCCTCTCTTTCTGTCTGTCTCTCTCTCTCCCTCACACTCTCTCTCTCTCTCTCTGTCTCTCTCTCTCTCTGTCCTGTCTCTCTTTTCTCTCTCTGTGTTTCTCTTCCCCCTCCCCCTATTCGTTCTCGTTCGTCTCTCTCTCGCCTTTCCTATTTCGCGCGCACACACCCATACACGCGCAGCGCACACACATACACAACGTCACACGCTCATCACACACACACTCACACACACACACACACACACACCACACACACACACTATCGACTTCGCACGTCGACTCGCACTATTTACTTACTACACCACACGTCACGCGCGCGCGCCACACACACACCACCCACACACACCCCCCCACCCCCCACCCACACACACACGCGCGCGCGCGCGCGCGCACGCACGCATGCACGCACACGCACGCACGCACGCACGCACGCACGCGCGCGCGCTGACTGGCACCTCTCTACGCTGCTTTCTGCAATGTTTACTTCAATCTAACACGATCAATCCGTGAACACGTTATCTACTATGTCACACGAGACCCAAATATTAGACACGCACGTCCCCTGCTCTTATATTCACACCTCACACCACTGGTCGACATATAACATCAGTAGTAACATAAATAAAAATAAAAGACCACTAAGTCTTGTTTCAATTCAGTCTTGATAACATAAATATATAACTAATATATATATATATATATAACTAATACATATATATATAAATAATATATATATATATATATATATATATATATATATATATATATCGATATATATATCATGATATCGATGATCAGTGGCTCGATCAAACTCTCTGTTGCAGCATATGTTTTAGGTGATTTATATGCTCTGGTTGCAGTCAGTGTTCCGGCTGCGGTCGCGCTAAGCATGCTGGGTAAGCTGGCCGTATCCGGATCGTTCGGGGCCGAGTACGTGTTCGTGTCGGAGTCGTATCCGAGCGCACTGCGCAACACCGGACTCGGTGTGACGCTGACGATGGCCAGGACCGGCGCTGTTGTCGCTCCGTTCATCGTGCTCACAGTAAGCTATAGTTCTACTTACGCAGCCATTTGCCCTTATAGGTTAGTTGCTAGGGTAGTTGCTAGAAAGAGGTAGGGGGAAGTACTCCTCCTGTCTTCTCCTCCAGTCTGGGAGGCTTAGCACCTCGTCAAGAAAATAAAGGCGAGGAATTTGAATGATTAAAAAAAAACATGAAATCGCTCTTCATCTGCAGGGCTGCGCTAGTCGCAGTAACTTGTCAACAAATCACAAGTCAATGGCGGATCTATGTGTACATACGATGTATTACAATATATCAATAGTTATACGATGTAACAATTATTACTGCTAAACCCATAACAAATGCGATTTTAATTATTGAGTTTAAAAAAAACGGGATCCCAATTTTTTAGATAACCTTTGATCCCCTACTCGCAACGTGGGTTCACAGTCCGCTCTTCCACAATGCAGTCGGTTCTCTACATTTCGAATGGAACACATGACCGCAACTATCCCTCCTCGCCCAAGCCTTTACATTTTGGTACAGGCTCATGCAATCTCAGCAGATCTTTACGTCAATAAATTGTCCCCGAGACATTTACGCTAGGATAGCGTCAGAGCGATCATTTTCTAGGGTACAATTGATTGGTCTAGAGTCTAGACTAGCATGTTGTGCGGTAAAGCTGTGCCTTTCGTTATGGCTTTTGGCTTTCATTTATCGGTAGACAAACTCCAATAAGGTCCACAAAATTATTTTGCGCTACGGGTTCCTTTTCCCAGTTAGTGTCCCTTTCATGGCTGACTAGTATTCGGTGATCGTAGCCTTTCCTCGGGCATTCTCATTGCGTGCACGGGCAATCTGATGCTCGTACACATCTTATACGTCACGTGCGATTATAGCCAGTGGTAATTGCATGCCAGCACTTATCTAACTATATATATATATATATATAGCAGCTGATCCGCTCGACGGGAAACTATCAAATTCAATCATTAGAATGTATTGCAGCCGCTGTGTTTTGGAATTATCGATTGATTAGTTAGTGTTACGTTCGTTGGCGCGGGTACACACTAGCATCCGTAGCCAGGCAGCCTCCCGGCGTTTAAACATTGTCTGATTATATTACGGCGAAGCGCAGGATGTGGCTGGAGTTTATGGGGGTAACGTTGTAGGCTTGACTGCTAAATGCTGGCAGGTAGCCAGTATGTCGTGATGCGCGCTAAAATACGACGTTTTGCGCAGTCAATTGTTACATCCTTACGTGCACGTATGCCATTCGACGTGCACGCATGGCGGATGAAAACGCCACAAGAATGCACGTGAACACGTATTTACGCGCGCTCTAGCAGCAGACAAGCACGCACCGGCACGTCATTACACACGTTGGGCCTACGATCGGGTTAAAGTTCGAATTATTGTCAGTTTAGGATTTAGGGTTAAGGTTGTGTAATCACAGTCCTAACTTTGGATGTAACCTTGGCCCTAAAACGGACCTCCTGGGTCACAATAGATAAGACGAAGTATGATAGATATGTGTGTACGTGCGTGCGCGCGTGCGTGCGTGCGTGCGTGCGTGCGTGTGTGTGTGTGTTAGAGAGAGTGTGCGTGTGTGCGTGCGTGCGTGCGTGCGTGTGTGTGTGTGTGAGAGAGTGTGCGTGTGTGTGTGTGTGTGTGTGTGTGTGTGTGTGTGTGTGTGTGTGTGTGTGTGTGTGTGTGTGTGTGTGTGTGTGTGTGTGTGTGTGTGTGTGTGTGTGTTAGTGGTGCGTGCTGGTGCGTGCGTGCGTGGGTGCGTGCGTGCCGTGCGTGTGTGTGTGTGAGAGAGAGAAAGAGAGAGAGAGAGAGAGAGAGATGAGAGAGAGAGAGAGAGACGGTGGCGCGTGTTGCGTGCGTGTGTGTGTGTGTGTGTGTGTGTGTGTGTGTGTGTGTGTGTGTGTGTGTGTGTGTGTGGTTGTGTGTGCGTGCGTGTACGTTCGCTGGGACGTGCGTTGACTGTACAGCAAGCTCTTTTTCCCCACCAGGGTTCAGCACAGCACCACCTTCCCTACATCATCTTCTGCGCGCTGGCAGTGGCGTCGGCACTGCTACTGCTGATATTGCCCGAGACGAAGGACAGAGACATGCCCGACACGCTCGAAGACTGCGATCGATTTCTCGAAGGGTTCGTGAAAATCAATTGCAGGCATTTCCGGCTTTAGTCGCTTACAGCATTGCTTATCGCGACTTTCGCAGCAGCCAACACGTGCTGCCATCTAGCGGGTGAAAATAATTAAAACGCACACGCGATGAGATCACTGATATATATATTATATCAGTAGATGGGATGGATGGGTGAGGTGATGGGGTGTATTAAAGAAGATTGCAGGTAGGATAGTGAAATAGCCAGAATAGACCGTACGAACGATAGGTACACGGGTAGAATCACATCTAAATCATTAACTAATTAAAAGAAGGCTAGGGTGACGCGAGGGAGACACACTCTCTAAACCGATACGTTACTCGTATGATTTGCGGATGCGTGTCATCCCCGGGCCCCCAATCAGTGTTATTTAGGATACGCATATGCTCGTTCCCTCCCTTTGAAAGCACCCCCTATCCCAGGACTGCCAAAATGTCTGAACTCCCCTTTCGCGGGCTTTTTGCGGGTTTTTCCTGCATTGGAGACCCCCCTAAATCCGAAATAATCCTGAATAAGCTTTCAAAACTAGCAGGAATTTCAGGAATTTGATCACGGGATTTGATAAGGTTTTCTCTGATATTCAAGATGAAAGAGAGAGAGGAAAAACACCCCCTTTTTAAAGAAATCTCCGGGTGAAAAGTCGAATACACCCCCTTTTTTACAATTCTTGGGCCGGATTTTGTCGCGCGTAAAATACCCCTTTACCGGAGATTTTGGGAACGCGCATGCGGTCCCTCCGACCTCGGAGTGGGGGGCCCGGGGTGTCATCCAGACTATTCTAGCATAATAAGAGAATTAGTGAGCTAGCGTGTTACCGGGGACACCAACACATTTAAGCAATGCTATGTTATGCTATGCTATGCTATTCTATGTTATGCTATGATATTCTATGATATTCTATGCTATGCTATTGCTGAGAGGGTCTATGTACCACAGGGTACTGGCGGAACGTACCCTGGGTACGGTCGTCCGGTATACCGGAACGTACGCTGGTACTATCTAATATGCCGGACCGTAACTTGCCTACTCCACTAACGAGTCTAGGGAGTCGCCTACGCCTACGGCTACGCCTACTCCCTAACCATATCAGATAGTTACCAGGGTACGTTCCGGCAGTACCCTGGGGGACATAGACCCTATGAGCTATGCTATTCTATGCTGTTAACAGGGGCGTGTACAAAGGGGGGGTCCAGGGGGTCCGGACCCCCCCCCTGCTCGCGCAGAAAACGCATCTAAGGAGGTCTAATTTCAAAAAATTTCTGGGCGAGGGCCTCCCCCAGACCCCCCCATTCGCGTGCTCCCAAGTTTGGGTTACGGTTAGACC
The DNA here is from genome assembly GCF_000485595.1 of Priapulus caudatus. NCBI lineage: Eukaryota > Metazoa > Priapulida > Priapulimorpha > Priapulimorphida > Priapulidae > Priapulus > Priapulus caudatus. The sequence goes on along the minus strand of NW_014577526.1, from coordinate 219,618 downwards.
CCCCCTGGTTCAAATCCTGTACACGCCCCTGCAGTTATACTATGTTATTGTAGTGCCTCTAGGGTAGACGACTACGGTTCGACAGACGTTAGGTAGTAACGTCTGCCCAGTTGTGGGATCAGTGTCCGCTCTTGTCGATGTATTAGACAAGACGGCGATGACACGTAGCCGATAGCAGGTGAACAGAACACGGGGAGATTCGGTTAACGATACGGTGATATAGCTTTTATTGCGTGTTACTAATGTACAAATGATTCCCCTGCATTCGTATATGCAGCGGCCTTTTATTGATCCCGTCTAATATCTACGCGTCGCCGGCTCCGTCTGCTTCCCTCACGTTCGTCCTTGCCTTGCGTGGATCCACACCGTCTCCCGGGTGTCTCCCTCGCAGTCGCTCCCAGCTCTACCAGAATGCCGTTCTTCGCCCGTTTTATTCCCCTCTTCCGTTCGGCTCTGGTTTACACCTACCTAAAACCCTGTGCGTCTATCCTCTCGCTACAACGCTGCCGTTCGCTCTCTCCCTGTTCCTTCCTCCCTCTCCTTCTTCCCGCCTTCCTACCTATAACCTATCCCTGAAAAATAACTCTTCCTCTTTCTCCTCGTTCTCGGCTTCTTCTTCCTGTTCTTCCTGGACCTGTACCTATAACTGCCTGAGCTGCGATTCTGTGCTCCTTTTATACCCGCTGGCAACACCGATGGTGCAATCGCTGTGCCTGGCCATACCGTGGTGACTCACCGGGTGGTGTAACGCCCGTGGCCGGTACGATTATTGCATCATCGCAGGCAACTCATTTCTAAGTGAATATTCCTCGTTTTCGCCCGACAGGCGGCAGCAGCAGTATGATCCAATATGGCTGCGCCCAGGGGTGTGCGTGTTGACATATATTTATGTGCAATCTATATCTTATCCTCTCTTTAGTCAATATATATGGTTATCCTCTCTATACGGTGAGTTCAGTCTATTGGTCCCGATCTAGTCCACTACTCCTGTAAGTTATACACCCCGAAATCTCCACATTATGTCAGCGCGCAGATGTGTCGTCAGTAACTCTACTTACCAGAATAAATCATGATTAACGATTACACGTTTTGTTTTCAACAGGAACAAAAAGAAAGCGAAAAAGCCGAATAAAAGAAAGAAGAAAGTCAAGACGGAAGTAGATCCTGTCACAGATGCGCGAGTGCTGGCATACTACAGAGTGACACAGATATAGTAACCCACGTCGAGTCACAACAGGAATACATAACACGCTAGCTTTAGATATTTTAGGGCGAGTACATGTTTTATTTAAAATATCGAGTATAATACAGGATCTATAATAAATTGCACCTATACGTATACGCGCGACATGAAACGGCACCCATCCTCTAAAATGCACGTGCACCTAGCGAATAAAACATGATGCGGCGTACTAATCAAAATATACTTACATATCTACATAAGTTCTCCTACTCAGTTCGTTACAAAAATAAACTTTATGGATGCCCCGGCGCGCCAACTGTAAAATTGATCACGTAATGATTGTTCGATACAGCTAAAATATAAAAATTATCTCCCCCCCCATCCCCCTCGGACTCGATTGGACATTATAAACGTGGAACACATCGATTGATGCAGACTGCCGGTGTAGCGTGGAGCACATCCCCCTATGGCAAACGTCTCCCTTATACATTGCACACGGGCAATGAAGGTCAAACCCCCGTACGCATTCGCAATACAAAATGTGACTTGCTATGCTGCCTATGCACGATGCATGGGGGCGTTTGCCATGGGGGGATAATGTCTCCCAAGCTACACTGGTTCAATTCATTGCTACGTTCTACGTTCGTACTCATTGTATATGTACAGTTTACAGTGGCTTTTCCCTCTTATATTACACACGTCTCTCGTCGTACTGCGCCGAAACCGGGAATTGTTGATTAGCACCTTCGTAGTTTTGGCATGGCTAGGCAGATCACGTTAAGCTCCACTAACACTACGATAACAAATACCTATATTGCACGGACACATGGCCTAGTCACATAGGACACCGCCATCAATCCTGCTTCCTGTTGTCGCCAATAATCTAGCAGGTGACGGTAACGCCAGTCCCATCCCAACCTACACCCACCCACCTCATAAACTATAGCCTAATATAGCAACACTCACTGCCCTTATCGGCTACCATTGTATAAATATAATTGTCTATAATTGTCCACGATACAAGGCACTTAACGTAACGATATGGATATTACTCTGCTGTTATCATTGCATAGATGCATTGTGGTTGTTAAGTAGTGATATGCCAAAGACCGGTGGCCAACCGAGTCACTGTGGCATTGTGCAAAACATGTGACTGAGCAATTACTTTACATAAACGTGAAACTTTTGTACAAAGCTGTTATTGTTAACCACGGCACTTTTTTCACGATGGATCTGTTGCATATACAGAAACGACAATATTTCAGTTGCTGCGCATCACATGTTGTTATCAAACAGGGAGAACGAAGCGATCATTTAGATCGATAAAATTTACAACTTAACTTAGAATGAATTGGTGCATGGACCTTATGGAGTTCATCTCAAACTAGCATCATTGAGATGAAACCAGCGCAGAGTGAAATTACAGAATGCTCCCTTGTATCAATCAGCTCGATTTCTATCAAGAGCTTGTACAGCTTAGGGTTAACCGTACATTGTACGTTGACTAATCAAACACGTGTAAATGCTTATAAGCGGCCATGCCAGAGCATGAATGTATGCAGTGACAAACATCATGGTTCTTACAATTGCCATGTGAGTCTCAATCAATCGGTATCAATCACTGTCACTATGATCGTCACCATGACTACCAGCGTGAGGGGTACTAGTCTGCCCCCCTGAACACGCTTTCACCGTAGTTACAGAGTCAGTAGATCAGCACTACGATCATCACCGTGGTAACCAGCTTCACTAGACTGGCACTCCAATCATCACCATGGTAACCAGTGTCAATAGACTGGCAATATGGTCATCCATATGGCAGCCAGTGTCATTAGACTGGTACTATGATCATCACCATGGCAACCAGCATGACTATACTAGCACAACAATCATCACCATGGTAATCAGCATTACTAGACTGGGACTATGGTCATCACCATAGCAACCAACCTCACGAGACTAGGATTATGATCATCACCATGGCAACCAGTGTCACTAGACTGTTACTATCACCCTGCTCCGTGCTGCTTGCGGGCCTGACTCAGATAGTGGTTTTTATGAACCGTCAGCATATCTGTTACAGCAACCAGCTTCTTTAGGTTTGGCTGAAATGACAATATAGCAAACATTCATCTGCGGTCCTGCAATGTGGCAAGTCGATTTCATATCCGAGTGCAAAGGCAATGTTTAAATGTGAACCACACCCGAAATATTGCACAATCTTCCCCCCCCCCACCCCCCGCAGAACGGTGAGCAGTATTTGAAACAGAAGGTGGCATGGACTGCATGATTTCATTCTCCATCCGAAAATTTCAGGCTATTTTGCAGTCAATATCCTGTACTGGCGCAAACTTTACTACACCATGACAAGAAAAAAACGGAATGTACAGCAACAGCAGTACAGCAAGCGAGCGACCGACATCTCATCAAACGAAAGCATGCCCACGCTCGAAAACCTGACATTACCTTAGTGAGGCTAAGTAGGTGAATATCGTCAATGTGAGTCGAGCAAATCTGATGGATGGAGGCTAGGCCACGTGCCAGCTCCTCCTCTTTACTGTTCGTCTGATCCACCAGTAACTCAGGCATGTTCTACAGAAACGTACGAGATATTTGTAATGACTAGCTAATCTACAGCAACATACGAGATATTTGTAATGACTAGCCAATCTACAGCAACATACGAGATATTTGTAATGACTAGCCAATCTACAGCAACACACGAGATATTTGTAATGACTAGCCAATCTACAGCAACACACGAGATATTTGTAAAGACTAGCCGATCTACAGCAACATACGAGATAGGCGTACCGACTAGCCAATCTACAACAACATACGAGATAGGCGTAATGACTAGCCAATCTACAGCAACATGTGTGATAGGTGTAATGACTAGACAATCTACAGCAACATGTGCGATAGGTGTAATGACTAGCCAATCCACAGCAGGACACAAGTAGCAATATAATTCGATAACACCAAAGACGCAAAGTGAAATGTTTCACTTACTGAAAGTTCGTCCAAGAACATCACGATTCGATGCTTGTGTTTCACGATGAATGGATTCACACACTCCATGTATGGCTCCTGCAATGAAGAATCGAAGACACATCACATCACCGTCACAACATCACGTTACAATTACCTACATGCTAAAGATACAAACACTAAGCACACTTCTTCTTCTTCTGAGTTCCGACTTCGTTCATCCAACCGACGATTCTGTTAGGGGCAGTTAGGGTGGTCGCCGCCCCTAGTGATTCACGCACTCAGTGGTTGCTATATGATCTTACTATTGGAGATGGGCCTGCCATTTTATGCAATTACTCAAGTCGTGAACGTTTCACAGTGCCCACAGCAAACAGCAAGATTTTTACACCCCGAGAAAATTCACAAATTCGCGAAGTTGACCCGTCGACGCAGCATCTTAGCATCCTCTACAAACAGCTGTTCTACCTTTGCACCAAACTCGACGAGGTTGGCTAGATTCTGCAGAGACTTTGCTACGAGGATGAGAGTGCGCGCAGCAGTGTCAGATGGCGTCTCCGTCACGAGGCGAAACATCCGCGGGTTAAGCAGGGCAATGCAGAACAGCCTCAGAAACACGAAGCCACTGTAAACATGCGAAAAATAAACTTTTACACTATCTAGCACTATCAACATCTGAAAAAGCTGCTCAACGTGGAAGTTGTCGGAACTTAACAGATTCGAAAAAGTAAGCGAGATTTTTTGTTTTGAACAGACCTGACGACCCTTGTTTTGACGCTGAAATTATCAGGCCATTTTCTCTGTACATCTCGTTGTAAGTAGTGGAAAATATATCGCAGCTGCCTAAAACAGAGAGAAATAAAAGTTGGTTGCATTAGCACACGCGATTTATTTTAATATATACATTTTACCTCACACAGACCTTATACATATATGCATGTATGCGCACACGCACATGTGCATGCACACACATGCACATGAATGCACGCACACACGCATATGCACACATATGATCAGATCACATCATTTCTATTAGCGACATGGAACTCAAGACTGCATAACAAGTAGCTACCGTACTGTTATGAGATCCACGATTTAAAACATTCCGAGCTATAATGCATTCGAGCAATAACTAAACTTGATGGGATCCTGACACAATGTATAATGTATACCATGTCCTCTAACGTATTCCGGAGCACATAAAAATGAAGCCTGGCACAACGACTGACATACTGACAATCCAGTATTTACATGGGACAGGAGTCTGAGGACATGTAGATGGACTCCATGATGTCATCAAGGACGGACAGAAGGTACTCCAGGTTGCCGGTGATGTCTGAAGGTCGCTCCATCATCACGGGATTCAACTGCATCAACGTAATCACCGATGTCAACAACTATGGCAGAGTCACGAGATGTGATGACTGATCCATCACGCATGCACACACGCACACACACACGCACACACACGCACGCACGCACGCACATACGCACGTATGCACGCACACACACACACATGCACGCACGCACACACCCATATGCACGCAGGCTCCCACGCATGCATGAATGCACGTCCACATGCACTCACGCACACACAATCATCATGATCAAAAACTAATAAGGCGTCACAGGATATAATACAATGCGATTCCATCCCTACCCTGACCCATACCATGCACACACGCTCACATGCACCCACACACATACAGACACATGACGTATGCATACTTTTCCCCTCTTTCTTTGAAGCCTTTTAATGTACCTCTTATAACTGCGGTACATTGTTTACAATTTGTGGCAAATCACGTTTACTGAAAAGTGAGAAGCAACTAACTGTATCACCTCACAGCTTCTATTGGTCTCCACGATTCGGACGATGGATTTCTGTACAGCATATTGGAGGAACAAGCCAGTCGTCTGCCGCATGTAGAGGTCCATGACCTTCGTTGCGAGAGTGGAAGTGCGGAATAACGTAGACGTCATTTCTGGTGCGATAGAGAGAGAGAGAGAACCATTAATGCACCGTCAGGTGGCTTGGAGCTGTTAAGTATGTTAATGTGTGTTTTATTTAAGCTGTTAAGTAGCTTCATTATGGCCCACTGTCCACCTCCTATCTCTCCCCCTCTCATTCTTTCTCTGTTTGTCTCTCTTTTGTTTGTCTCTCTCTACCCCTTGTTTCTGCCCCCATCTTGCCCTCGCTCCCTATCACTTACTCTACCCCACTCCCTCTCTCGCTCTCTCTCTCGCTCTCTCTCTCTCTCTCTCTCTCTCCCTCATTTCTGTCTCTCCATTCGCTATTCTCCCTCCTGTTCATCCCCCTCTTTCTTTCTCTTTCTCTCACTATCCTTTCTTTCCTTCCATCATCCTTCATCTTTTGTTTACTTCCATACAACCTTATCTCACTCTCTTTCTCGCCCCTTCTTTCCCTTCATCCCCCTCCGTCCTGTCCTCCCACCCCTCCATCCTGTTTTCTGTGTTACTTCTTTCTCTACTCTTCTCTCCTTTCTCTGCCTCCACCATACCCTGTCATCATTCCTCTCCCTCTCTCTCACCCTCATTCATTCTCACCACCGTCCCTCCCTCATGCATCCCTCCCTCGATCATGCCTACCTAAACTGTCCCTCCCTTAATTTTCCCTTCTTCGATCGTTCCTCCCTAAATCCTCCCTCCCTTAATTGTCCCTCCCTCAATCGCTCCTCCCTCCATCGTCCGTCCCTAGATCGCTCCTCCCTAAATCCTCCCTCGATCATGCCTACCTAAACTGTCCCTCCATTAATTTTCCCTTCCTCGATCGCTCCTCCCTCCATCGTCTGTCCCTAGATCGCTCCTCCCTAAATCCTCCCTCCCTTAATTGTCCCTCCCTCGATCGCTCCTCCCTCCATCGTCCCTCCCTCGATCGCTCCTCCTTCCATCATCCGTCCCCAGATCGCTCCTCCCTTAATTGTCCCTCCATCGATCGCTCCTTCCTCCATCGTCCGTCCCTCAATCCTCCCTCCCTCCATCGTCCGATCCTCGATCGCTCCTCCCTCAATCCTCCCTCCCTCCATCGTCTGTCCCTCGATCGTTCCTCCCTCGATCGCTCCTCCCTCAATCCTCCCTCCCTCCATCGTCCGTCCCTCGATCGCTCCTCCCTCAATCGTTCCTCCCTCGCTCGCTCCTCCCTCAATCCTCCCTCCCTCCATCGTCCGTCCCTCAATCCTCCCTCCCTCCATCGTCCGATCCTCGATCGCTCCTCCCTCAATCCTCCCTCCCTCCATCGTCTGTCCCTCGATCGTTCCTCCCTCGATCGCTCCTCCCTCAATCCTCCCTCCCTCCATCGTCCGTCACTCGATCGCTC
>NW_014577526.1:209317-211951 GCF_000485595.1 Priapulus caudatus | reverse complement strand
CTGGGTAGACAACAGGACTGGATAGGTGACAGGGCTGGCTAGGTGACAGGGCTGGCTAGGTGACAGGACTGGCTAGGTCACGTGACAGGGCTGGCTAGGTGACAAGACTGGATAGGTAACAGAACTGGTTAGACAACAGGCCTGGCTGGGTGACAGGTATTGCTAAGCACCCGACTACGACGAGATAGCTAACCAACACACGATGGCGGTAGGAGAGTGCGCGGTGGCAGAGATATTGCAAGGGATCTCATAGAAAGTGAAAACAACACGGTTACCAAGCAATGTCTCTCTTGAGGTAGAGAATTTGTCATTTTCATTTATGCAAATGTAATAACTGTACTGTTCATAGGTAAATTACAATACTCACCCAATCATATAACTCCCGTTGACTAAGGAAGTGCAGGAAGAAAGAGAGAGAGAGAGAGCAAGCAAGAGAGAGCAAACGCAGAAGTCAACTTGCTAGTCACAAAACGAAAAGACAATGTGCAGCATAATGCTACCTCTTACCATCCAACGAATAGCGCTCTCTCAGTAAATATTCTCTATTACAACAGAATTATCTTGTTAATGCTGTCTATCCGACATTCATGTCTTAGAAATACGTTACACGTATGCATGCAGGCACACGCACGCACGCACGCACGCACGCACGCACGCACGCACGCACGCACGCACACAGACAGCTGCTGTCCCCTATTCAATGGTATATACAGTTGGATAGACACTTGAATATGCCTGATGGACCATTAACGCAGTAGCAAAAATACATCACTACTAATTAATAACGTACACCTCCCAAATCATGGAATTGGCCATTTCAAACCCATTCACCTAGCAAAATCATTTGCAACAGAGGTAAAAAATAAGCCATTAAGGATGTTCTACGACTGAAATCAACACCAAGAATAGAGATTTCGATGATGGGATTTTGCATCCAGGAATCTATCAAATAGTCCAAACTTTATATCTAGTCATCATGCCGTTTTAGCAGTGACTGATTCTTGCTATAACGTTTATGTTCAGTTAGGTACTCAGGAGTCAGGAGTGCCTATGTTGTGAGTGCTATTGAAGATATGAGGGTCAAGCTGATATCTAGATTGTTTCCAAGATGTGCACATCAAATAGACTTACTAGATTTCTAGTAGTAGACTTGTATTCTGCTAGTAGTACATCGACAGATTACCACAATTAGACACAGCATTTGGGATGCAAACGTCGAATATTTGTAATACATTTCTAGTCGTGAACACGTATTCTGCTAGCAAGCACAGCAACACATCTAGTATTAGACATGTACTCGACGAATAGTACAACATCATTGTGAGTCGACATCAACAATGTGAACATCGAACACTCTTGCATATCTAATAAGTAGGCACTACCCTTAAATTGACTAAGTAGCGAATTTTCTATGGTGTATATTTGTAAAAATTTTGTTGCGGTTTTTTTTACATGAAAAGTAAGTACTAACGGCACTAAATGTATCCTCAAATTCTTACCTGATAAGATTGTTTCTCAACTAGTTAAAAATACAAAAAATCTGGGCGATTTGATATATTGATCATGACTTTAAATGCTTGCTATGGGCTATGTATGAGTCATGAGTGTTTGTCCACATCGAACGGAATAGCAAAACAGGAAGTTTAATGCAGCAATTTAACCATGAAAAGTGAACGGAATCACTGACATTTTGTGAAAAAGTGGACATAATTCGTTTTAACTTTTACTATTTACGGTGACGTAATCACAGTTAGTTCTTACTTTTAATGTAAAAAAATGGCAATTTTTTTTTAAACAAATTTTACCATAGAAAATTCGTGACGTAATAACTTTAAAGCGGAGCGACATCGCAGCAACATCGCAGCGGCATCGCGCGCGGAGGCGTAGCGTACCTCTCGTAGCCCGCTGTACTCCTCCGCGGGCATGACAACGTCGTGCTGGTAGTAGGCACGCACGCGCACCGACCCGACATCGCCCTTCGACGGCGCACAGACTCCCGCCAGCAGGTGCCAGTCCTCGCTCTGCTCGCCAGGTGGCAGCGACGTCAGCCGCGTCGTCACCTGACCTGCGGCGCACGCGCAAAACGTCACTACGTGCTATCCGTCCGCTCGCAGCACCCGATTGTCACGACGATAGAGGCATTCGGCGGGGGGGGGGGCAGCGATACTCGACAAGATAACCTATATCCATATCGACAAGGAGATTCGCCTTTTATTTGCGAACCGTTCGGTCCGTGTTGATGCGTCTACACTAGTGCTTTGTAGGGTCGTAGACAACTGAAGAGCTGACGCACAAATTTCGTGCCCAGTGACTCCGCATAAAGCAGAGCGGAGATACGGCCGAGGAGTCCGGATGGGGCCGAAGAGTCCGGATGGGGCCGGGGAGTCCGGATGGGGCCGGGGAGTCCGGATGGGGCCGAAGAGTCCAGATGGGGCCGGGGATTCCGGATGGAGCCGGGGAGTCCGGATGGGGCCAAAGAGTCCACATGGGGCCGGGGATTCCGGATGGAGCCGGGGAGTCCGGATGGGGCCAAAGAGTCCACATGGGGCCGGGGATTCCGGATGGAGCCGGGGAGTCCGGATGGGGCCAAAGAGTCCACATGGGGCCGGGGATTCCGGATGGAGCCGGGGAGTC
>NW_014577526.1:185219-209307 GCF_000485595.1 Priapulus caudatus | reverse complement strand
CCGGATGGGGCCGAGGACTCCGGATAGGGCCGGATGGGGCCGGGGAGTCTGGATGAGGACCAGGAGTCCGGATGGGGCCGAGGACTCCGGATAGGGCCGGATGGGGCCGGGGAGTCTGGATGAGGACCAGGAGTCCGGATGGGGCCGAGGACTCCGGATGGGGCCAGATGGGGCCGGGGATTCTGGATGAGGACCAGGAGTCCGGATGGGGCCGAGGAGTCCGGATAAGGGGGAGAACTTCGGATATAGCCTAGGAGTCCGGATAACTCTGGATAAGGCGGAAAACTCCTGATACGCTGGAGAACTCCGGATTTGGTGGATGAGGCAGAGCTCTTACCTATAGCGGTGTCCTTCGCTCGTTTTCCTCGACTGAACACTGTTACAGTGTAGGACGTTATATCGGCGGGAATTTCACTGCAAAACCCAACAACGTTAATTTGTTTAACAATACGTGGTGATCGGAAATCTTCAGGTGGTCAATTCTCACGAATCTCTCGTGACGAACGGCCATTAAAAAAAACGAAACTAAACTTATTTTGAACGGTAAAGTGATGGTAAAACTGACAGGCATCATTTTAGATGGTACCTTTTAGTGAAGACATTATGTTAAGATGTCAGACAGGCTTTACACTTTATCACATATATACAATAAAACCTATATGAAGGGGTCACTATACAGTCACACAAAATGTGTTCTTTATGGGCAGGTGTTGATTTTATTGAGGTGGTACCCCAGTTTAACTGCCACTCAAGAAAAGTGAATTATGAAGTTTATTTCATAAACGTGAGCGTGTTCTGTAATGGTGGAAACTAACACAGGTTTAACTTAATACACATACAATATACTAACTCTGACACTGACCATGAAATAACGAATTTAATGTTCGAACATATTGTTAGCTACGAAAATGTTGTTGCAGTGAAAAAATATTGTGGACGAGATGGAGGAACAGATAAGGAACGTATACATCTGCATGCGTGTGGGATAGACACATAGACAGGGTACGAAATTAACCCGAGTTTGGAGTCAAATACTCCCTGATTTTCTGTCGGACTCCCTGATTTGACATATGCAGGAGTCCGTGTGACTCCCTGAAAATTCTGCTATACTAACTACTTCATTCTAGAGCATGGCCTCGCGGAATTGCCATATTTTTTCAGCAAATGTCCAAAGACAATTTGGCAGGCGTGCAACCGCATGAATATTCAAAATAAGCACACGCGTTATTGTTAATATCTTTAGTTTTGAACTTCAGACTGCGGACTCCCTCATTTTGCTGCGGACTCCTTCTTTTTGCGGGCAGAGTGTTCAAAAGTTCATTTCTACCCCTGCATAGATAGATAGATATATATATACATACTCGAGTAGGAACTCTTCCTCCCACACAGGGTCCGGTGTGCTCTGTGTTCTACTGCGCGCTACCTTGACATCATTCAGCGACACAACGCAGAATGCCTGAGGGGCCAGCTTCACAGGTATTCTGCATGAAGACACGAGAAAACGAGGGGTGTGACAACCTTACTGCCATTACTATTACACTAGTGAGTCCACACCTCGTATATGCTACTAATAACATTCTACGCAGCGTATTACAGTACTATGATAAATATACAATACAGTACAATATAATATAACAAATATAATTACAATTTACTATAGCTGCACATGATGTCAGATCAATGGATTGGTAAACAGTTTGTAAATGTAAAAAGATTGCGATGCTTGCGAATTACAACCTTTTAGCATCGAGAATGTTGATGTGTAGGCTCTTCAACTCCTTGACTCGATTCTGCAAGCTGCTGGGCTGCACGGCCTGGTAGCACAGCGGCTTGATTTTACGCATCCACTCCTGAAAGATGCGAGCGGACGAGTCACGACCGCACAACCCCGTACCGCCACAAGAAGGTAATCGTCTTTGATTTACATCCATTTTCAGTTCTCACGTTCCAGTCCCTTACTCCAACATACTCCCGGTGATTTTCTTAACATACCTGTGCATCTTCCGGGGAATCTGCATATAGGTAGTTGACTTCCACAGCACTGAGACCACGTGTGACCAGTTGGAAACAGTTGGGCCTAAGGCACAAGTCAGACAGTACAATACAGAGTCAAGCTTCACAGAAATGGTATGGATAACTTGATGGGAGCGCAATTTAATAACAAATTAAATTAGGAGAATCGCAAGACGTGGATTTATGTCATACAGGAAAACAATTACGATTACTATAGCAATTAAGAAATTCTTTTATTAATTACGATAGCAATGCTATTAAATGTGTAACATCTTTCACATATCTGCTGACATTACTCATTTATACACAAATCTATTTATACTAATCGCTAATGTTATCATAAAAGCATGACGTTACCCAGCGGTTGTATATTTTCATCGTGCATGAGATGAGCGAGTCTCTCGAACATGCCTATCAATTCACACCACACGATTTTCTAATATTAGTAGTTTACATCGTTCGGCTTACTTTTCAAAGAAACTGTCGTGAACCTGATATAACGTGCAGTACGCTAGATCAATGAGCCCCTTTGGTTTTGTTCGCTGAAAAAAGAGGAGTCCAACCAAGTTAGCCGAGTTCGATTAGTGCATTATATATCTGACGTCTGTCAAACAAATGATCCTCGATTCTTTGTTCTCAAAGAACTTTGCGCTCATGCGAATAGGTTAGTGATTGTATAAATATTTATGACATTTATCTCACAAAACTATGCACTGTACTAGAGCAAGTAATAATGACGCCCACCCCTTCTGCTAGCGTACTGTAAAATCACGTATTTTCGTGGATCCCAATTTTCCTGGTTTCGATAATAAACACGTTCATGGATTATTAAATTCGTGGATTGAAATCGTAGAACCGGCACGTGACATCTGTACATCATATTTCGTTGGGAAGTTTGGAACGTAAGTTCGTGGATTGATAAACCCACGAAATCCACGAAAATTGGTACCCCACGAAAAAAAAAGAATTTACAGTATTAAGATTTCTTCATTATATCATTATCCAGTTACCTTATGGTTGTCGTTATCATAGTATAACAAGTGCTGCTCAGTTCCATTCAGTACAAAGAAGAATCGTTTCCACTTGCTTTTCTTCATGTGTTTATGCAGAAAGCCCTAAGACAACAACAGAATCTGACATGACCAGCCCACAGAAATTGACTGTGAGCATAGACATAGGTCGAAATCCTAAGGGGCCCGCAGGCCCGATGCTCGTATTTTAAGGCTTGGGCCTGACATTTCTTATACTAGCAAGCCCAACGAGCCCGTAGAAAATCTACGTGCACATTCTATTGCTGTAGTGCAGGCCAGCCAACAGTTAAAAAAAGAGTCCCGAGAGTGAGGACACCAGGGAGGACAGTGACAATTCTGACAGCTCATTAGTATTCACCGAATATGTTCTTTGTATTACTGTAAATAAGCCATTGTAAAAAATTCAAATTTGAATATTTTATTTAAAAAAAATTCTGCGGTATCTGTGGAATGATGCGGGCCTATAATTTGCCTGTAAAATCCCTTACCTACAGGCCCGACTGGCCTGTAAATTTTCAAATTAATTTCTACCTCTGACAGACATCGTTTAGTGTTACATATGCATTATTGTAGAAATTCTGGAATTCTCACTTGTTTACAGATGACATGATGCCTATTGAACAGCAGAGAAGTGTGCGTCTGTCGTATCGTTTTGTATATATCCTCAGTAGTTTTCTCCATGCCGTTCTTAAGTCGTATGCTCCCACCAGGCTCATAGCTACTCTGTAATGCAACAGAAACCCACATAACATCCCATTCATTTCTAAGCATGTACTTCCTTATGAACTTGTTAGAGCACGGGACTTGCTAAGAAAACTTGTTAGTAGCAACGTGCTTTTTTCATACTCTTCAAATCACCTAAATTCAATGAGATCTCTAGAAATAAAAATAGATACCTTTAACACGGGTCGTTGAAGGGTGCAGCCATCTACGATTTGTTCAGTCTCATACCTTTCTATTATGTCTTCCAAACTGTAGCAGGTGCAATAAATCCAGATATCAGACTCACTGTGTTTCAGGACAATCACCGATTAACTTAACTAATGATTCAAAAACCAGCACACACTAGAGCACGACATTTTGAATTTGAATTCTCATCACGGAAAAAGCTCTCCGAGCATTTCAAACAAAACACATTATTTCCAACAAAACTGCCTATTCACTTAATAGCTTCAACACCAAGTACAGCAACAGCAGCAGCAACCACAACAACAACAACAACAACAACAACAACAACAACAACAACAACAACAACGCCAAACCACAATCACTGCTACCATCGCCAACTACAACATGAAAGCAACAAACCTATCAAATAAGCGGCCGCCCATAAGATAATGATGGCATTGTTTCTGAATGCGAAACCTCTGTACAGCGTGGTCAACGTGGAAGAACAGTGAGTAGTCACCGGGCGAATTATCGCTGGGCCGAATGAGATAACTGCAGTCTCCGGCTTCAGAAACAAAAGACAGAAAAATTCCATCAATGTATTCTAACCACAGGAAATGACAGTTATAAGCCCACCTTCGAGAATGATCTAGTAGAGTGCCTGTATGTTATAGCAACTTGTGCCCTGCTGGTACCACTCTCCAGGACAGTTATATGCCACGTGACCAATCACAAGGATCGGTAAAATGGTTAGAAATGAGGTAAGAGATATGAGTGTGTGTGTGTGTGTGTGTGTGTCACCATGGGAGACACTGTCTTGAGTGATATGACAGGGTTTCTTCTGAGGGCAAATTAGACAAAGGAGGTAGTTTGGGAGAAAAATTCGCATGATGGATTCAAAGGCATGCCATAGGCACACATGCAGATGCTGCATACAGGAAAAACAGGGTAAAATCATACAGGGTAAATACAGGTACATTTTCACAACGGCGATGTTAAATTTGACAACGGCGGTGCGCCACTGTGCCTCTTATTTGTATAGGAAACCTTGCATGATCACTTACCTGTCACTAACAACGTTGCAGCTTCCTCCTTTGTAACGTTGCTATAGAACCATGGCTTCTCTTCATTTGGGTCAGTTCTTGATCCCTGCAAAGGTGATGCATGTTATAACAAATGCTCACAACATGGTTATATGTATGCATACGTGCATGTGCACACATGTGTGCGCGCATTAACACATACTGGTCTGTGAATGCAATTCAATGCTCACGTATACGTCAAATTGTTTATACATACACAGTGAGAATTCAAATTATCCCACAGCACATTCAATGGAACCAGAGAAATAAACCTATTACAGGTCCACTATTGATTATATGCAATTCCAAAATGTTGAAAAGCTTTGAAAACCCAATGTTTTTTGGTAACTGCCACTTCTGTGCACAACACGACCGGAGTGCCACCGACCATGATTTAACGCACCCGACCCTTCTCTCAAGCACGTGTGTCAATTGTGACGTTTCTTTTTACTATTGTCTGTGAATATTCATAAGGTATGCTGCAGAAATGACAAGGTGTTTTCTTATGAGGTGCTCCGACAGACCCCATTTGGTTGCACGTGTGTCAAATGACCGTTTTAAAATCGGAATATTTTTTAATTCTGTAACACACCTGGCCAAAAGGGTTTTGGAGAAGGGTTCATTGGACATGTACATAATCAACACCTTCATTGACTATAACCATGTAAACTCACCAACTCCTCTAACAGCTCCTCAAAGACTAGTCCGCTCTCATGAGTTCTTTGCCTAGTTACCCACAGCCACCCGCTGCCCATCTCATTATGAACAACGAATACATCACCCTTGAGAAAACTGAAAAGAAAATTCCGTTTGTTTACAAAACTAAATTTCATGTCGTGTGCGTCGTGAACTGACTTTAATGAATGGAAAAAAAAATCATGCTCTTGTTTAGAAATTGCCAATATCAATGCTCATTGTGCATTAGTTTCTTTTACATAGACAAATCCATATATACTTGTGACATAGCTGCTAACACTCGGAAGTCTGGACAGCTCAAGTGCAATTGGTGAAGTAGATTACTTAAGATGAGCAACAACACTGCACAAATTCTACACAAATGTAGTCATACCTCAGCTCATCGGTGTCAGGAATTCTAGTGTAGGGCAAGATGGCTATTATCTTTCTTTTACTCTCAACTGGCTGCAAGTAAAACAATATGATTAGGTGGTAAATTTTTTGGTAATGTAATTTCCATCTTATTTTCACTGATTCCACTTAGAGGGACTCGTACTGTCATAGTACCGGTTCACAGCCACACTGGAGCTGTTATTTTTAATGGCAAATTTTATACATAGCATCAGGACCTACATTCGTTGCCAATGTTTCTTATACATAAGAGGCACAGTGGCGCACCGCTGTTGTCAAATTTAACATCGCCGTTGTGAAAGTGTTCCTGTATTTACTGATAAGTATATCCTGTATCTATGTACCTATAAGTATATCAATACATCCTGTATTTGAATCCATCATGCGCGTTTTCCCCCAAAACGGAGCATTACCTCCTTTGTCCAATTTTCCCTCAGAAGAAACCCCGATTGTGGGTTATATATATATGAGACTTGTAATTAATAATTATGAACTGTAGATTGATGAGGAGTCTGCATGTCACATACCAGAGGAGGAGCAACGGGTAGCTTCAATCTCTCTCCACGAAGCAGGTCTGAGCAACTAGTATAATAGCCTATCAGGTCTGACAGAGAGTCAAACTGTCGTCCGCCGATGTAGTACACACCGCACATTGATGTTATCCTGTATAAATTTAACATCAAGCATAAGATGTTCAGTTTTAACTTTAAAGTGATTACGTCACCGTAAATAGTAAAGTAAAAAAAATATTTCCACTTTTTCACGAAATGCAAGTAATTCTGTTCATTTTTTATGGTTAAATTGCTGCATTATTCTTCGAATTTTACTATATTGTTCGATGTAAACATACACTCGTGACTTATACATAACCCATAGCAAGCAATTAATGTCAGGATCATAATATCAATTCGTCCAGATTTTTTGGATTTTTAACTAGTTGAGAAACAATCTTATCAGGCAAGAACTAGACGATACATTTAGTCCCATTAGTACTTACTTTTAATGTAAAATAATAGCAACAAAAATTTTACAAATATACACCATAGAAAATTCGTGACGTTGTCAATTTAACATTAGGAATTCAATCTAAACCTTCCGAATCACTCTAATTTTTATAAGCTCAATTTAAAAAAAATGTATTAATGAAATTTTGATAAGGTCAATTCAAAAGTTCTTTTATAAACACTTGGTACAGTACATGTACATTGTACTCAAATTAAAATAAAAAAATCGATTATGTAAAACTTGGTTTTAAATGTTTAATTGGATTTATTACACGATGCATGTTTGACCAGAATTCTTGTTTACATTCTTGTACCTGTAAAATCATGCGATTCATTTACCTGAAGTGGTTGATGCCAGTAATACCGAGATAGGACAGAACATATGAGCCTGGCTTTCTGTCACTTTCCCTGATTAGATAGGTGCTGATTGATCCAGTAGCAAGTAGCCTCTCCTCTGCTGTACTCCTATCCAGCCGGCCATGGTACCACCTGTAGTGTGTTAAGAATGATTGCATGCATATTTAATGCTATCTAGTCAACACGCACAGACAACGTCTTATCAGTGTTGCCATCGAGTGTCAATTGTCCTGAGGAAATTCACTTTACTATATTGCAATTTTACAAAGCATTTGATGAATTACGTCTAGCTACTCCAGAAGTAACCAACGTAGCATCTGTGAAACACCACATACTACTACTACTACTACTACTACTACTACTACTACTACTACTACTACTACTATTACTGAGTAATTACAATCATATGATAGTATTGACTCTCATTATATACATGTCTCTACTTCTACACAAAATTATCTATCCTCATCAAGTCACCTGTGGAGCAAAAAACATCGTCTCAAAGACATGAATTGTGGCTTTTTTTCTCCTCACTAATCCTAAGTGGTAACGTTAATCTAAACTAAACTCGCTTGTGGTTCTTGTTGCAACCGTGTCACTCCAATGAGAGAGCAATCTGTTAAAATCTGTAAATGCATGCACTACTTGCTTTCGTTACCATTGCTCTGGCTTACAGTTTTTGCTATAAATCAATAATACAAATCGAGTACAAATTTGTTCACATTGAGACTTCTGAACACATATGATAGTTATTCTTGACATTGATGATTTGTCTCGACTGTCGTTCATTGTCCTGCTTTTTGTTCTTTAAATCTTCAGAAAATCCCAATAATCAACTTCAATTCTCCTAATAAATTAGGTCAATAACTATAAATTTCTGTCTCTTGTAAGACTACTCTCAATAAGATTTCAGTTCCTTAATTGTCAACACTCTTAAGAAAACCTATGAGGAAATGAGATTGCATGCTCCAAAAGGCCAAACACTATAATTTAACACCTGTTAGCTGGTTTACACATCAACATCAAAGAAATGTTGTCTATCAACTGAATTGTAGAATTTCCTTGAATTTTCTAAATAACATTGGCTCTGATTGACTTGCTTTACCAAGCATTTATAGATTTGTCAAATTTAAAAAACCAAAATAGAACCGATTTTTGAAAAGATAAACACATACTTTGTCTTGGATAACACCTCTTGCGAATCTTGTGCATCTGATAGATTGTTTACCAGGTTATCACCTCATGTTGGTTTTCTGTACTTGTGGTATGACCCCCTCATTCATATATAAACTAGACAGAGTGCACTCACGGAGAGTGCATACCTCCGCCAGCTACATACGTCATACGCCATACGACTCACGAACACACGAATAACGCACGATATACGCCAGCGTACTGACATGTATATTTTCTATTATCTACTCCTGATATTATCCATGTTTATATAGGTGATGGCACTTTTCTTGAATCTAATTATTGCCAAATATCTTGGGTTTCCCTTCGTTTCTTAAAGATTTATGTTATTTCACTGTCACAATTCACATTTATAGACATAATATCCTATCATTATCAACATGGTATTTAACAAGGGTTTTCTACTCTTACCCAGTTAACCAATGTTCTTCACGATTGGACACCAGATCTTGACAAGTCTCAACAGGTTGACATAGTATTTTTAGCCTTCAGCAAGCCTTTCAACAACGTATCTTATATCTTTTAGTTTTCTTACATGGTCATATAGCATTGGATGCTACTTCCTATAGCTGGACTTCTGGCTTCCTCAAAGACAAATGATATGTTGTATCTGGTAATGACAGTATGTCAGATGTGCTCATTGTTACATCAGCAGTTGTTACCCAAGGGTTCAGTGTAGGGTAGATTGTTGTTCTCATCTTTTATGAATGATTTGTCAGCCGATACTGATAACTACTGTTCTACATCTCTGTGTGCTGATGATGCAGTTATATACCCCACAATCTGAAATAAGGATGATCAAGTAACCTGTAGAACATCCTTACACACGTGCTAACCAGTAGGCCTTACCTGGGCCTAATGATTACTGTACAATTCACTGCATTGCCCTCTTCCTACTCACCCTTGCCTTTTAGATAACCGCTTTACTATCAATATATAATTCTGAATCTTAGTTCTACTTACACATATTTGGGTGTAACTATGAGTATAAGTAGTGACTTTCAGTGAAAGGTACACACTCATTACATTTGTAAGAATCTTTCTTATTGTCTGGGCATGGTTATGCCATGGCCTTACTCTAGTTTATTCCAACAAGAGCCGCAGAGCGTCTGGGCTCATCTGAGGTCTGTTGCTACGGTTATAAACGTAACATTTAAGTTGTTGCCGGTCAAGTGACCCACCTTTGTTAGCGCGCCAGTATGGATGCAGATACGCAGTCCGTACACAGTCATTTTTCAGCAACCTTCTCATCTTGCCACTAACTCCCCAAATCCCATGTGGTTGATACAAATTCGCGATCCGGCAGAACGCAACTCGTTTTATGGTGCGATTGTGACCCCCCCTAACCCTATTAAACACAAAAACAACAGCAATAACCCGGTAGGCCACAACCGTGCACTTACGCCGCCTCCGCGCAATTCGCCCTCCCCACTCCGATCTTCCTTCCCACCCTGCCGCCACTCGCCCAACGTCCCCTCCCCACAACACTCCATCCCGCCGCCCCCACCGCCTCGCCTTCCGCCCCTGCGCGGCACGCCAATCCAATCACAGCTCACTCCACCGCGCTACAGGACGCGTTTACACGCAGCTCTTGCCCCTCCCCGGCTTTCCTAATCATTGGTCCGGACACAAATTTGATCTATTTGGACGCGACAAATTGTAAGTTCTGGAAGAGTCAATCACGCCTCCACATCCTCGCCACGGCCGGTAATTACTTGGAGTCCACTGCCTAGTGGACTATCTCCAACTATTTCAATATATTAGCACTTACAGTAATGCGGCTATGACTATAACTCATCTCATTATCTCCTAAAGTAAGCACTTGTATCATATGTAAGATACTGTGTGGCCACATATTCACGTGTACCAAGTGGCCGAGCCGTTCCACACACCACATGTACCTCGCGCCAACGCATGTTGAGACACACCACCATCTCAGATGTTTAACCCTTCCCTACAGGCCTTTTGCAAATAGAGAGCTTGCCACCTTGTACTCTAATTACGCACTGTGCAAATAACTACACCATACTATTCTACCACACATGCCACTGGCAGTGGCATGATTAACACCACTGAGCAGATTACAGGAATGCCATCCTAGAAAGTTATCACGATTTAAGCGACAGCAGTAAACCTTACTTTCAAGCAAGATTTAGCCTTTTTGACACAGTTCATCGTGACATATGTAGCCCTCATACAATTCAGCGCATGTATAGACTGCTACTACGCAAACCCAGCATAAATGCTCCTAAACCACGAAGTACAATCAGTTTAACAAATGCCATTTGAGAGCCCTTCCTCTTTGACGGCGGGTCAAAACGGTTATTCAGACACGTTACTCCTTTCGACATCAAGCTGGGGGAAAGTCCATCATTTCATCCGTCCTTTTCAAATTAAAACCCTCTAAAAAAATCAAACCTAGGTCTCCGGCTGAAACGCAAAAAGTTTTTTCACATACCTGCTCCGTCCAGACCATTTCCTCATGAAAATGCTTAAAATCTGCCCGTGTGCCCGATTGACCTTTGATCCTGGTGACCCTCCAAGTTTCGGCACCAGCTGGATGGCTCTTTTTGCTACCATATGCTAGATTACACCGGGCTATCACACAGCCCACGGTCGAGCACAGTTTCTCGATTTGCTGTGGCCCGCAATTCCGGCTGTCCCTTCCCTTATCCACCTTATAGTTTAAGGGTGTTGGACAAGAGTCACCCGCCTGTTCATTTCGCTACCATCTCTTTGACCTTTGACCCCCGCGTTCGACATCCCAACGCGTTTTTCGGATATTACCCCCACGTCCCGAATATCGTGATCGTACGTCGACACGATGGGGGTAAGGATGTTGTGCCCAGCTGTGACAGACGGACGCAGACTCGGGCAACCGGACCACTCCTCAATCTCGCCGGCCCCGGCTCCCGGGCCACGGACGCAACGGAGCGGACGCTCATTAGCGATTCTACAAGCTGCATCTGACTATGTCAGATGAGCTAAAAACTCAGTCTCTGGTATTTAAAACCATGGTTCCTCACATATTACAGTATGCTTTGACAGGCTGGGGCATTATACTCTTCCGACCTACAGGTACCAAAAATGAAATCCACATGCAGCATATATATAAAGCGAAATATTTTATTATAGCCGAAGCGGGTCTGCAGAGATGTCAAGTTGGAGAAATGGTTGAGAGTGAGACTCAGCGTTGAGCGGAGCGACACCGGCTGAGGGAGCAAAGTGACCAGGGGGGGGGATGGTGAGGGGGTGCCCCCTCCCACGATATGGGGCTTTTCGAAATTTGAGGTTTGAAATGGTGCAATTTAGTGCATACCTATGGTATGATTTATTGCCTTTATAACTTTTCATATTTTCATATATTCATATTTTTCATATCATTTTCATGTCTACTGTAGATCTATGTTAGATCTAAACCTAGATAAACTTTAGAACTAGTACTAGAAACTAGTCTAGTAAAAGTGCAAGCTGAGAATTGAAAAGTAAACAAAATACCTCAGTAACCTGCAAAGCCATCATCCAGGCGGGATATAGGATTCCAAGCAGGCAAATAAAATGTGCGCCGCTCATAGAGCATACGTATTATACGTATACGGACGGAGCGAGCTAGCTAGCTGGGCGGCCGCGGAGCGGCGCTGTTCATCGGGCCTTAGCCTTCCGATACTAGTATACTATTACTGGTATCTGGGACTAAAAATAGGGGGTTTTAATTATTTATTTATTGATTTTGATTTTTGCGTGAGAAGTTCAGAGATGAGCGTGAGAGCGTGAGAATTGACCAAAATGCGTGAGTCTCACGCTCAATGCGTGAGACTTGACATGGATGGCTGTGATACAGATTATAGTGCACCCAACATTTTCGCACGCATGCTCGGACGTAGTACGCAATGCTATCATCAGTGATTTCGATCCTTGTGGTCTGAGTGTGCATTCGTTCAGGCAGTATCTCTGCGAACTGGTAGATCATCTCCAACTGTTACCGTTTAGCTGCTTGAAAGCTCAGCTGGCACACTAGAGATAATTGTAATGAACGTGGAATCCACGTACGAAACACCGCTGGCACCTCCATTTCATATGGCGTCTAAAACATACAGGCCGATCAAATGTTTTACGTCATCGCTTGACTCCTGGATGACACTTATGGCACGTAAACGATACGTTGATAAATATCAACAACCGATTTCAAGTCTTGTTTGTAATGTAACCAGCAGTGATATTGGACAAGCTAATACGCGTTTAGATGTAAGGTTATGACTTATGTACTTATTAACTACAGCAGGTGCCAGTTACTGTAGCATTCGTCAACATTGCATAATCAATGGGCCTATTAGTATTAAGTATTATATTAATATTCCTTTAATAAAGTTTAAAACCCTATTTTGGCACATTCACGTGTCGTGACATTGAACTTCGAGTTGTTTTACAGTTTGCACAGAAGAACTACATGAACAGTTTTTACCAGAACACTAACTTACGAAATATTTACTGATAGGTGCGCTTTATTCACTATGTAAACCTGGGCCAAAGTAATCGGTAACTTGTAAACTAAATAAGTAAAGCTGAGAGGGTCTATGTTCCCCGGGGTACTGCCGGAACGTACCCTGGGTACGGTCCGGTATACCGGAACGTACCCTGGTACTATCTAATTCTAATATGCCGGACCGTACCTCGCCTACTCCACTAACGAGTCTAGGGTCGGAGTCGCCTACGCCTACTCATACTCCCTAACCTTAACCCTAACTCTAATCCTAACCCTAATCCTAACCCTAACCATATCAAATAGTGACCAGGGTGCGTTCCGACAGTAACCTGGTGGACATAGACCCTGGCTATGATGTCTATGAATATGAGCATAAGTAAACTCTCGAGGAATGGTGCCATGGACACCACCAATCAATCATGCTTACTGGCTCTCTGGGGGTGCTTCTAAAGACACATTAATGCTTTCATCAACCAGTTCTACACAGCTAGTAAATGGGTCGAAATCATCAACAATTCCATCTGCAGAATCATCGGGTGTCGTGGAAACGGTGTTTTCAGTTGTGAAACAACTTTCCTTATCAACACATTCCGCCATGTTTCCATTTTCGAGAGTGGGAACGTCACATCCGGTGAGTAATTTCCTACAAGTTCACGCATGCGCACAGAAGACATAAAATGGCGGAACATTTAGAATAATAAACGGTTTTCTTATACCCTTTCGACCAAACGAGAACTATTTCACGCAGTAAATACAGCGTTATGGTGTAGGAGACCGTGGGGAAAACATGGATTCTACAAGTGAAGAAGATCCAACCCTACCAGTGGACCTGGAGCTTGAGGAAAGGTAAAGTAAACTAACGGTCGTTTTCAGAAGAAACTAGACGTCGAAATAGGTGTACGTTAGGCCATAGATATATAGAAGAGAAGATCTTCTCTTCTATATCTATGGTTAGGCCTACCTATGTAACATAGCCAGTGGCAGTGCAGAGTGGTTCAGTAACTTTGTCACAATGAACACGAAGCTGTTGTGAAACTGCAGGTGAAACTGTGGCTATTTATGCTGTTATCAATGTAATGTATGCTTTAGTAATTATCGAAATAAATAAATCAACAAAAAAAAATCAAAAAAAAAGATAATTAAGCATTTATGTACGAACACAATATTTGACATTTGTACACGGGAAAGCATAAATATCATTGCACTAAAGTAAATACGAGACGGTTACACGCACTGCCTATTTAGTCAGTTTACTTAAAAAGTCATCCAAACATTTGAGCATGTACCTTGGTCTGGTTACTGTTCCAGTCATTCAAGACATTCACCCCTTCTCATGTCGCTACAGTACATAGACACAAGCGTGGTTGTCACAAACTAAACTGAACCCCTGGCCCTAGTAAAGGCTAAAGTACAAGTCCAATTATTCATAAATGAATCATTATAATATAAATGAATCATGTAATCATTACACATTACTCTAAGACAGATATAGTAACATGTGGAAAGCATAGTACTAGTAGTAGTACTAGTAGCACCTAGTGACCTATGTTTGTTCAAATGTAAAGAACAGTGTATTTTTTGCAGTTGAGCATGTAGGTATGCCTTTAGCGATATCAGACAAATTGTTTTTGTAATGGTTCAATGTGCATGTGCCTCTGAGGCAACTAAAAATTAACTAAACTAAACTAAATGTGGGGAAACTGGTAGAGAGTACTACTGTAATTGAGTTGTATCAGCCCTAAGAAACATTGAGTGGTATTCGTTTGCCGTAACTGTAAAGAGTTTAAACCTGTTTACCAAAACACTTGTGTGTACAATGCAAAACTAACGAATGTGCACGTATAAACTTTCACTACTGTCAGTTCTCTTATGAAAAACATACATGGTGTAGTTAATAAAATGGGCAGCTAGCCAAATTACTGCATTCTATTATGCTATATGATTATTATTACCTTATTGAAATCACAAAAACATCACAATGTGGGTAAGTAAATATGATGTTAGACAGTACTTTTAGGGTTAGTATATATATATATGGCTGAATAAGTGTGTATATTAGTAATTTTTGTGTTCAGTCCATGCTCAACTGGATTTGCATTTAGCATTCTTTTCATGAACAGTAAGAAATGTTGTCGGTTTTTAGGAGTTTTGTGGATGTTGTTTCTGAATCTTCACATGTATGCATTATCTTTAATCCTGCTATGGTGATTAATTCGCTACTAGTTCCACCTCAAATTCAATTATACACAACAATTTTAATATGTATAATTTTATTACTTCTGAGTTCTCATGGTTACATCAACTTTCCTATGCTCATCATGGAATCAGTGCATGAATGACTGTGTCATATTCAGACCTATAATATACTAAATGCTAGGGCTGTCATTGATATCAAAATATTTCGATTCGGTTATTAAAACATTTTTTTCCGATATTTCGATCCGATGTGATCCGATTCGTATAATATAACTAATATAATATAACACCAAACTCTCCCTCTTGTTAAAAACACCACATGCAGTAGAGAATACCATCTCATATTTTAGCAGAATAACTTATGAGGGGTAAGGTTACAACACTACGGTTTTTTACTAATACTATTTTACTGTACCGGATCACTATTCTGAAATTTTTTTCGATATCGATATCGCACGCAAATCCAGTGCGATATATCGATGGCGTTGATATCGATGACAGTCCTACTAAATGCTATGGCAGGAGAGTTTTATATATTATTTTTGCTTTCTCATGTGCAGCATCAGGCTAATAAAGATTTAGGTAAGTATCACTTACAAGTGATATCACATCTGCGTGTGAATTTCACATTTAGGTTAGATGACCTTGCACCTAAAATCATTGAATCACAACATACTCCATTTGTATTCATATAAAATAAAACGTCTATAGTATTATCAAGAGCAGATAAAGAAGGATCTTCTTTATCTGCTCTTGGTATTATCTAGCATTTCATATAATCAAGAGCTAATAATAGGTATTATTTGCTCTTGATATAATAAGTAAATAGTGATTATCAATGGAAAGTTTCCAATTGTAAAACATCTGAAGCTGAACAGCTAGATTATTTGATTATCTTTTTATTGAATATGATTATTAGCAGGTCATCATGCGCAGTGGTCGTCTGTGCCTGTATCAATGAACCTAGATGTTGATATCCATAGGTTTATGGTATGTCTGCTAGCTTTGCACTAGTGTGAACTGCACACTCTGTCACAGGTAACTTTATCAGATTCCAGGGCCTAATCTAGCTCTGTGCTTAATGGCAGCTGCTTAAAAGCTGCTTAAAAGCTAAAAGCAGTGCAGCTGCTTAAAAGCTAAAAGCAGTGCAGCTGCTTAAAAGCTAGCTGCTAACAGGCACCCATGGCGAGCGTAGTGAGCGTAAACAAATTATATATATATATATATACTTATCTATCACATTAAATTGGGCGTTTGGGTGACACATTTTATTCAGATAATAGGCGTGTTCACACACAAGAAAAACCACGGATGGAAATACCGAGATAATTGTGTCGTTGTTCACACAGGCGGAAATATCTCGCTAATCGCCGAGCGGGATAATTCTATTAATCGAACTGCGCATGCTCACTGCC
The DNA here is from genome assembly GCF_000485595.1 of Priapulus caudatus. NCBI lineage: Eukaryota > Metazoa > Priapulida > Priapulimorpha > Priapulimorphida > Priapulidae > Priapulus > Priapulus caudatus. The sequence goes on along the minus strand of NW_014577526.1, from coordinate 192,558 downwards.
GGATGTTGATACGATCGCTTAGAATGATGGGATAGAAAATACCGGGATTATTTGCGCGAGCGTTCACACACGCCGCGGTGCAATTAATCGCGCTAATTTCAAATAATCGCAGTCAAAAGTGCGATTTGCAGCGTGATGCTGATCACGATACTTAGTGAGATTTTTGCGTTCACACTTGTAAAAATCTCGGTATTTCGATCGCGATGCAAAAAACGAGATCTGCATCCCGCTAATTCCCGCCAGTGTGAACGCGCCTAATAGATTATAGATCTTATATGAGCATTTTAGTATAAAACAGTGCCTACGTAACGATAGAAACATGGAGATCTGCATCAGAGCTCTGCTAATTTGGGCGTTTTATGAATTTTGTAATTTGGGCATTTTGCTAGGGGTCATAATTTGGGTGCCGCTATTTGGTATGAAAAATGGCTTGGATTAGGCCCTGGATTCATTCATATTATACAACCTGATAATATAATGTTCACCATAACTTTAATATGGCGAGTTATTTGCAAACAACAGCACGTCATTGAACTCTAATGCGTCTACTAATGATGGTACATTTTGAAATCAATGCCGACATACGAGTAGTTGTGTGGCATGAGAAAGCCATTATTGCTCCCAGTGAGTATAATAAGCTACCATGTAGCTGTGGTATGTCTGGTATATCCGTAACGTTGGAGTCAATCAGTGTTGTAGCTGCACTGATTAATTTATGGATTAATAATTGTAAACTTGAGGCATTGTGCCATATAAGCCATAGTGTAAGCGAATATTGCTGTACGTGCGTACCTTATTCAGGTAGGGACATCATACATGTGCATTTATATGTTCACATGACAAACAATACCAATTAGAAATGTTGTTTCTTCAAATTTTACAATTCGGTGTGCATGTTCTGTGTGATTCTGAAAACAAGATACAATATATTCACTTTAACCTGAATGTGACCGAAAATTTTTGTCGCTTTGTAGTGGTATATGAGACTTATTAGATCTACACTGTTCTCAGCCGGTTTTTTTGCAATGACATATATGTACAGGCCAGGGTGCGAAATTAACGGGATTCCGGAGTCAAATACTCCCTGATTTACTGTCGGACTCCTTGAAAATTCTAGTATGTGCATTTATTTACTAACAATTTTTTTTTTTTACTAACAAGTTCGTTCCAGAGCACTATCTCACGGAATTACCGTATTTTTTCAACCAAATGTCCAAAGAAAATTTGACAGACGTGCATCGCATGAATCTTCAAATACGCACATGCGTTTTTGTTGTTGTGCTTTAGTTTTGAACTTCAGACTACGAAGTACGGACTCCCTCATTTTGCTACGGGCTCCTTCTTTTTGAGGACAGGGAGTCCGTTGGATCCTCTTGTTCAAAAATTAATTTCTAACCCTGCATATATAACCTTTTATATTGCCGTGCGGAACTAGCCTCAAAGTGTGGACTGTACGTCCACACTGACGTACGTATACATTTCGAGATTAAGTTTCGAGCACATGTACATTGTGCCTTATGATAAGGCGTAAATAATTAATCGCCGAAAGCTCGTTATTAAATTTTCACCCACTGGTTTACGTTGGCTCGGCCCCGTAAAACCTCCGGTACGCGGTGCTGCACCAATCAATGCATTATCACCTGCCATCGTAATGCATTATTGATCTACGTGATTTGATCAAAGTCGATGTTTTTACACAATGGCCCGCAGGGGACGTCGTCCGCGCGGCCGGCCCGAAGTAATTAACTGATTGAGCTCATCGTTGCTTGTTCATTTGCATCAGCAGTTACGCAGCTGTCTCGTTAGATGTGGTTTCATCCTAGATTGTACTCACTCGCCCCGGCATTGACACGAGTCACCATGTCGTACACACGTGTCAGTTTAAACGCTGGTTGAGATTGGGAAATGAGATTGTGCATAAATTAAGCCTCTATCTCTCTCTCTCGCTCGCGTTCTTTCCCATCTCTCTCTCTCTCTCTCTCTTGTTCTCTCTCTCTCTCTCTCTCTTCCTCCCTCTTGCCCTGTGTTCGCCCTTTCTTGCTGATGCAGCAAGTTCGCGGTGTAAAAACGCGTCTCGCTCTCATGCATGGCCTGGGGCGAAGGAAAAAGTAACTGGAACACAGCCTGCTCGTCCCTGTGTTCTACACGATGGCGTGCGTCCTCCTGTTTGCTAATACTGCTCGATGCATTCTAAGATCGTAATTTCTCGGTGTCAGCTCGCGAACATGCAAGCGCAACAATGTGCTCGCTGTTTTTCAGCCAAGCGGCGACCCTTGCACTGTCACAAACGACGCGTTCGATTTCTACTAGTTGTGATTAGTTTGTGCCGGAATCGTGTAACGTTAATCTATGTCGTTGCTTCCAGTACGAATCCTGCAAAGCTGCCGAAACTGTCCAAGGAGGCGTTGGCAATAATGTCGGACTCAGGTTAGATGGCAAACTTGTACAGGGGTCTCCCTCCATTCAAAGTTTTTTTTGTCAGGATTGAGAAAAAAGTCTCTGTTAACTTGCTCCTTTGAAATTTTCTAGTCTTACTTACTTGTATATTTTTAATTCAGCATGAACATATTGCTTTAAAATGTTTCATAACTGGTACAACTTGTTGTCATTTTTTTTCAATGGATGATAAATCTAAGCGATAAATGTATATATATATATATATGTAACATCTGTGTTGCAGACTTGCCTGACGTAGCAGGTGGCATCACCCCGAGAAAGCGAACGATGAAAGAATATGACCAGGTATTCGGGGCTTTCTACGCCTTTTCCACTGCAGTTGCCACCATTTCTCTGACTGGAATTTAACATCGTTACTAGTGTGGAATTCGTCGTGCATTATGTGCCAGTACAAGTGTGTTTGATGATTTTACTGCTCATGCATGTGAATCAGATAGAAGAGAATGTTGAGTCATGGCCAGATGGTCACACAAAAGTTAATAAGGCAAATGTAATAACCAGAAGAATTTAATGAGAGGCTCCCTATAACGTGTTAATGCGAAATCTTTGTAATTCAATAAATTTAAATAACAGCACGCTGAACAATATTTGTGCAACCTCCGAACGTAATACACGCATTGCACTCTAAATGTGCCAAATGTCAAAAATGCTAAATTACTTCGCAAAATATGCTGCCTATTAAGTTAAAATGCATTAATTCGTATCCTATCAAGAGATGATCAATCATCATCTCTGGATGGAATCTGCTAGATCAGATTTACGAGTTGTTGAAGTACTTTGTTCAGATGCTAATTTAATGTAATCACTGAGTGATTTGTCATGGCATGACTGATGTTCAGTGTATTGTTATCACGTAGCTGTGTGAAGCCCTGATTGTGTATGGTGGCTGGGGCCCAAAATCCTGGCTCTGACTGTAGATGTGCTAAGCTTCCTTCTGTGTTCGTTGCAGCAAATAGCTGACCTTCAGAAGGAGAACTTTAGCTTGAAGCTGCGTATTTTCTTCCTGGAGGAGAAGCAGTTTGCCGGTGACAAAGAGGAGCTCTTCAAAACCGTGAGAGTCTTATATATGCGGCAGCCAATGCTACATGCACTCACACAGACACACGCACGTACGAATGTAGGCATGCGCACATACACTCACACACACACACTCACGCATACACGCACGTACGAATGTAGGCACGTGCACATACAGGCATGCGTGCACGCACGCACGCACACACACACACACACAGACACGCATGCACGCATACGCACAGAAACACATGCACACACATCATCTGTCTGAAACATAACCTCTATTGATAGAGTGTTCTTTCCTCAACACGGGTTGGCCGATTTACAAAAGAACTTATATTGGTTGTAGATCTGGCGTTGATTTTTGTCAGCCGTGTCTGCTTTGTCACGGCATTAGTACTAGTAGGTTTTCGTTAGTAAACGACATACAAGTTTATTCAGTCTACGCTATAACCGTTAATCTCCTAGATAGGTAATTTTACATTTATGTGAAAATGTGAATTTTTGGGTTGTATGTAGAGGTGATAGGTTGTTCTGCTGCCAGATAAAAAGGAGGTTCGTTCTCTCTTTTTTAGAACGTGGAACTGAATGTTGAGGTAGAAAGCCTTAAGAAAGAACTCATGGAGAAGCAAGAACTGCTACAGCGTGCTAAGTATGTGATGCATCTCTAGTTCTAGTAGTTAGTGCAGAGGTATTATTTTTACAACCGTAATAATCCCATGCACATCTTATATTATCATTATGTAATTAGGACTCATTACAATTTACTGCATAGACCTATATAGCAAAAAATGTTGCTAGACATTTTGCTCAACTAAGATTTGCACAAGTGAGCTGATCATTAGGATATATATAAAAAACTGAAATCATCAGATGGTATTCAATGGTGACTGTAAGAGGTGTTACATTGCACGGTAGACACGGCTGTCTCTTGAAATACGTAGTTGTCATAATAGTTGTGAATGATTGGAGGTTTCGTTAGAAGACGGCACACCGCGAATTCAGCCGCACACTTTGACTTTTACACCATGTATTTTATAGTGGTGTTTTAGTTGGTAGTAGTATTTCTCACCGTCGTTATATTAAGCCTGACCACGCTGCGAGCCCAGTGGCTGCTTAACTTGAGGGCCTAGCGCCTCATCCTATTTCTCCTGATACTTCTACTCGTAGGCGAGAAGTACTTTCAAAACAATAATATTTAATAAAACCCGCTGAGGAATGATGACACTGATATTTCTTCGACGACGTGTGATTGTAGGTCGGGTCTGGATACGCTCGAGCTACAGCATGGTCTCGAGTTGGAGGAAGAACGAGTGCTGGTTGAACGACAGATGAACAATCAGATCAACACCTGTCAGGCGCGTCTCAGACATGTGCAGCAGGTATGCCATAGGTGACATCGTTAAGCTTAGGTGGGCTTCAGTGGTCGGTGTTCTGTGGCGATAAGATGTGGTGCGGATGTCAGTAATTGTCCACGAGGTATTACGCGAAATACCTCAAGATGACTGCTTCGTGTGGACTATTCGCGTGGCCGTGCATCTAAATGCAGCTCCCTGATAGTTATTATATATTGTTATAAGATGTGGTTGGTGGAAAACCGTGCACGCGCGCACATACATGCAGGCACTGCTCAGGTAACAAGTAATGCTCCATTATTCATCATGTTACATAAAATACGAAAACGACCTGCAAAATTTCGAACTGCAAATACCAACTAATCCGAGTTCAATTGTATTCCGACTCCTAAACGCCAGACTTACGGGTGAAATATGTTAACCAGTTTCAATGCGAAGTCCATGCATGCGTGCTGTGTCCATGTGTTAACCTGTGTTCTAGGAACTGGACACCACCCGGGAGAGCTTAAACAATGCAAGACAACAAGTGGAAGCTCTAGAAAGCCAGAACATCAGGCTTCAGACGATCATAGAGAACAACAAACTCGAGGTAGTATTCACGGCAGTTGTTGTAAATCCGTCACATTTTCTGTAACTATAACAAGTTTCTATCGTTGCGTAACTGTAACAAGTTTGCATCGTTGTGTAACTGTAACAAGTTTGCATCGTTGCGTAACTATAACAGATTTGCTTCGCGTGTGCATTCCACAGGTTGGTGACGACGAGCTAGAGCAGCCGGGTTCCGGCCGACAAGTGAGCGAGCTGTCCGTGAATCTGGCACCGTGGTCGCGAGACATAGCGTCTGTGCAGGTGATTGTCATCGTCATCATCCCGAACGCGTGATTGTTAACGTCACACTTCCCTGCTGTTCCACATCGCGCGCTGTCAACGCTCGTGTCAGAAATCAGTCGAGACTTCTAATTCGAGTGATCAATCGTCTGCTATTCATGATTGATCATCAGCTGCACAAACCGATCCATGAGATACGATGAAGAATTATTGCCTCGAAAATATTCGTGTCGATATATCATTTAAGATGAAGAAGGCTCAGATGAGGAAAATGATTCCTTATGTTTCAGGTGGATCCGATCGGCTACACTGGCCAGCTAGGTGATAAGGACGGCACGATCCAGGTATTCAGTCTAGCTGTACTCACGACAGTATTCCAGTGTCAAGGTGTCGCATAGAATCCAGGGCTACCTCTGGATGTTTTGAAGTTTGAGCCAAGACTTGAGTCACCAAAGTTATTTTTTAGCCACCAATAAAAAAACTATAGCCACTGTTCCCTTTATCGTATGTGCTAAGCCAAGCGGAAACAGGTGATGGGTACTATAGGAAAAGAGGTGTACGACAACATTTTACGACACAACACTGCAATTTGACGATTCACGATTATTCAATGTTAATTCTGTGAGCAGTTAAATCATTCACCAATTGTATTCGCCGCTTAGTGTAATAAAATCTCCGCTGGTTTTTATTCATCGCATTTTGCGAAAGTGGCGAATGCCAGCTGTAGCCGTGGAATCACTACCACACCTCAGTCTAACATTACTACCATCATATAGGCGGGTCGTGCACAAATGCAGAACTCAGCATGAAGCGTGTAAATGTGGGCATGAATCAAAAAACTAACAGCTACTTTCACGGATCGAGATGTCGATCTCGCATAATTGCGAGCGGGTTAAAGTGATTACGTCACCGTAAATAGTAAAAAATTAAAAAAAATATTTCAACTTTTTCACAACATGTAAGTAATTCTGTTCACTTTTAATGGTTAAATTGCTGCATTATACTTCCTATTTTACTATATTGTTCGATGTAAACATACACTCGTGACTCATACATAGCCCATAGCAAGCAATTAATGTCAGGATCATAATATCAAATCGTCCAGATTTTTTGGATTTTTAACAGGTTGAGAAACAATCTTATCAGGTAAGAATTTGACAATACGTTTAGTCCCATTAGTACTTTATTCCCGAGTTCGCGAACCGCTCGCCGTTCCGGAACCGCCGGCATGTCGTTCATTCCACACGTCTGTCACATCGCGACAACTGACCGGCGCACGTCGTCTTCCCGCAGCGTCTGCACGAGGTGATCGAGATGAAGGACAAGGCGTTCAAGGACGTCGAGAACAAGCTGCTCGAGTCGCAGGTGAAGCTGCAGCGTCAGACGGCCATCGTCGAGCAGCTGCGCAGCGACCTTGACTGCATCAAGGACGAACTATGCGCCAGAGGTCACGAGGTAGGTCATGCCGCGCCCACGCGTAGGGGTCACGAGGTAGGTCACGCAGCGCTCACACGTAGGGGTCACGAGGTAGGTCACGCAGCGCCCACACGTAGGGGTCACGAGGTAGGTCACGCAGCGCCCACACGTACGGGTCACGAGATAGGTCACGCATCGCTCACACATAGGGGTCACGAGGTAGGTCACGCAGCGCCCACACGTAGGGGTCACGAGGTAGGTCACGC
>NW_014577526.1:182482-184258 GCF_000485595.1 Priapulus caudatus | reverse complement strand
CATTTGGCCATAGCTCAGGAGGCGTGTACTGTACATTTGGCCATAGCTCAGGAGGCGTGTACTGTACATTTGGCCATAGCTCAGGAGGCGTGTACTGTACATTTGGCCATAGCTCATACTGTACCCATGACCAGAGGTTGTGAGGTGTGTGCTGTGCATACACCTAGGGTAGTGAGGCATATACTGTATCTGGGTCTAGGGTAGCGAGGCATATACTGTACCTAAGACTGGTAGTGAGTCATATACTGTACCTGGGTCTAGCATAGTGAGGCATATACTGTACCTAAGACTGGTAGTGTCTGTGAGTCATATACTGTACCTATGTATGGGGTAGTGAGGCATATACTGTACTGGGTATGGGGTAGTGAGGCATATACTGTACTGGGTATGGGGTAGTGAGGCATATACTGTACTCGGTATGTGGTTACAGGGTATTGACTGTACCTGGCAATGAGGTTACAGGGTATCCACTTTACCTACAACCAACTGATCGCGGGATTGCTACAACTTGTCGATGGATGTCACCATCAATATTTCATCGGGAGCTTTTACGTTGAATTAGCGATGCTTGAGTGAGTAGCTCTTGCAAAAGTCGCATCATACTACGGGCGCAGATGGGTAACACGCGCGTGACGTCACGCCGAAGTAGTAGTAGCGACGGGAGCCGTGGGTAGATAATATATAATATCAAGAGCGTATAAAGAAGCTTCTATATACGCTCTTGATAATATGATGTCAGCTCGCGAGATGCCAGCGAGAATATGGCACTCCCCTGTCGTCCACCGTCTATCGATCAATCTATTGATCAGTTGATCGATGCAAGACACGGGGCCGCATCATTGCAAGCTTTGTTCCCGTCTTCGCAACTTCCCCCGATGACCGATTATTGGCGCTATCAATGCGTTATACATCAGCATTTTGTTCGCATGCCAGTCGAATTTGAGGTCGTGGCACAGGCAGCCTTGCTTGCGCGGTTTTTCGTAATTACATGATCACTCGCATTTGCATAAACATGATAAACAGTTAAGCTGCGAGCTGGACGGGTCACTCCTGGGACGGGGGTGGGTGGGTAGTGGGATTACAGATGTCCATGCATTAGCTGTGCCATCTGTAACCGTGAGCGCTAATGCTGTTAATTGGATGATGGTAGTAAAGTGAGCAGCAGCAGCCTTCTCAGTAGTAAGCTCGTTTACGTGTGCTTGTGTCGATGTTTGCCGGCGAAAGCCGTGTATTATTCAGCCGTTCGTTACCTGGTCACAGTGGTGATAGTGAACGTACTGCTAGTAGAGTGCGAATCGACACCGCTCGGTTGATTTTGCACTCGATCCCTTATTCACAGCTGATGTCTCGATTGCGGGTCTAAATTTTTCGTATGTGTTTTTTTATGTATCTGCCTGTCCGTCCTCAAAATCTTTGTTGCTCTGTCGTTAGAGCTTAGGGTTAAGATTTTGAACAAATATATGTTCAGTCCCAGTTTAGAGAGGGTTTTTATATTTACATGTGGCAGCAGCTGTTTCTTTCCTGAACTGTAGTAAAATGTATACAAACATTATGGAATTAATATCAGGTCAACGATGATGATAAATCACGTGACAATATAAAAAAATTGATTACCGTAATGATTTTTAATTGATTTTCGCAATAAGTTATTGTAATGCATGACAGATAAAAGGACGTCTAAGTAAGAGCATGCATGATTAATTACTGAATTTTTTAGCTCATCTGACATAGTCAGATGCAGCTTGTAGAATCGCTTGATCGTCCGTGCGTCCGTCC
>NW_014577526.1:177431-180045 GCF_000485595.1 Priapulus caudatus | reverse complement strand
CTAGTGTGTCCACTGAGTCGCCAGACTCAATCGCCTAGTGTGTCCACTGAGTCGCCAGACTCAGTCGCCTGACTCAATCGCCTGCAAAATCGCGTAGTGTGTCCACAGCTTAATGATCGCACGACACACTCGTAAGAGTAAGATACTCCACATCACCCCACTCAACCCAAGGCAGAGGTCTATTCCGTACAGATTTGTTTAATTCGTTAACCAACAAATTTGCTCAAAATCTGGCGAATCTCACGTTTTATACTTCAATGCTTGATACATCCAGACAGATTTCTTACATCTTAGACAAATAATTACTCTTAAAGTATGACAAATCCATACCAATTTAATGCTTCAATATCTGACAAATATGCAATGTCAAAATCTGACAACTCCATACAGATTTGATACTTCAAAATCTGAAGTCTTCGTGAATGTCAAATTCCAAGATGGCTGGCATTCATGAGTGAGAAGGATGCCCATGGAAAAACCACGCTTAGCCGCTTTGCCGACTGGCCTTACGGAATGTGTGCGGTTTTTTTATACATCACACATAATTTCCCTCGACGAATACGATGTTTGATTAATATTTTAGGACACGACGCTGAGAGGCGAGGATGACTTGGCAGAGAAGTCGAGAGTCATAGCAGCCCTGCAGAGAGTGCTGAATGAGGCAGGCCTAAACAGACAAGTACATTTGTTTGCTAACGTTACATTCACACTAACACAGCGGCAGAACTATTAACCCGAGCGAGTTGTTTGTAAAATGGCACTAGTGTTGTCACACAAATCGCAGTTATTAATCGTACAACTGCAAGAATTCGTACACAACTTGTTGCAACTCATACAATGCACAAGCAGTAGTTGTTACGCAACAGCAAGTCATAAGTGAGTAGTTTGTGTTCTTTGTCTACTCTGTTGTAACAGAGCACCCGATGTGTATAAATCTGATACTCACCGAATGCTTAAGTGAGTAGTTCATGGTCATTGTCTACTCAATTGTAACAGAGCACCCGATATGTATAAATCCGATATGTATATGCACCGACATAAATGAGTACTAGTTCGTGTTCATTGTCTAGTACTCGATTATAACAGAGCACCCGGTATGACTTTCCTACCGAAACGTATACATCTTCGGATAGACCTATACATGGTTCGCACAGTCCTTGAAAAGTCCTTGAATTTGAGGGGAGTCCTTGAAAAGTCCTTGAATTTGAGGGGAGTCCTTGAAAAGTACTTGAATTTAGTAAATGTTGATTTTGTGCTTGAAAAGTCCTTGAATTTTTAGAAAGAATCCTTACCTGTAATAAAAAGAAATTTTGTACCATCAATAATGTGCAAACGTCAATAAAAATTGTGTTAAATGAGCTTAAAAAGCTAGACACGATAGACAGTTAAATGATGATCACAAATTACAGTAAGTCAGTAAAATCAGTCAGTAAATCAAGGTATGTTGTAGAAGTGACAGTGTTTAGAAGGGTTTATTAATGTGATCCAGGTAAGTTTTAGAGGTGACAGTGATTAAGAATGCGGTTATTGTTAAATTTATCCAGGTATGTTTTGTTCTGTGTATGAATTCCGATAAAATGTCCTTGAATTTCCAATAAAATATCCTCGAAAAGTTCTTGGAAAATTTTCAGTACTGTATGAACCATGCCATAGTCCTGTTCTTATGTCGATTCACGATTGAGCTCGCGATTGATGGTGTCTGTCAACGCTCGATCAGTTGCAGGAGCAGTTACGACAGCAGTCTCTCGAGATGTCATCGCTGGGTGAAGCCCTCACAAAGGATCGTGAAGTGCAGTTGAACCTCAACCTCAATCTGCAGGGCATGAGAAGCAGTAAAAAATTTTGGGGCAAGTGCTTTGGGCTTGTGGGCAACCAAATTTGAGCCACTTGCCCGGAAAATAAATTCTGTAGCACCCTGATAATTATATGGAATTTAAATGGATTTGTTTCATTTATGACCCCTTGATGACCTCCAGAAAAACCCCAAACGACCCCCGTGGGGGTCACGACCCCCAGGCTAAGAAACGCTGGCATAGAGGCATGTCCTAGAACTGATCGATCAAACGTCGTGTGAACGCTCTCTTCAAAATTGACCCGTGTCGTTTTTGATCTGGGTCAGTCTCGGATCGTTTTCGACCCGGCGTTTTCGCTCCTTGTGAACGTGGCTATTGAAGTAGTACGAAGTCTGCCACCATCAAATTCTCTGCCCAAAAAAAATGCCAAAGATCCAATTGCAAAGATTGCAGCGTGCTTTCCCAACATGCTAACCCTCAGCGAAGCATGAGGGAATGGACGTCATTTTCGCACCCATTAATTTTCCTGCCCACGTGGGAGCACTCTACTATATACGATGCCTTTGCATCTACTCTCTCCCTCCCTGCCTCCCTCCCCCTCCATCTCACTCTCCCTACCAGTTTAATCACAGGTTTCCCTCACTTTGCACCACGATGCTACAAAGGCAGTCATCAAAGACAAAGGACCAATATTCATGATTGTTAGTTACACAATGTCTGGCCATGCTGCAGTAAATCCCTGAGCTTGGGTGCAGTTCGTTTGAGGTTTTGCATCGTAAAACGCATCTAATTAAATTTTAAAGTGTTCGTTAGTGAAATAA
>NW_014577526.1:161875-171845 GCF_000485595.1 Priapulus caudatus | reverse complement strand
CCGCGAGTTGCCGACTGGCCTTAACGGAATCGTGTGCGTTTTTTTTATACCATCACCATAATTTCACTGAACGAATACGATGTTGATAATAGTTTTAAGACACAAGCTGAGAGCGCGAGGATGACTTGGCCAGACGAGAGTCGAGAGTCATAGCACCCTGCAGAGATGCTGGAATGAGGCAGGCGCTAAACAGACAAGTACATTTGTATTGCTAACGTTACATTCACACTAACACAGCGGCAGAACTTTAAGCGCGCGGCGGCGCGCGCCAGACCGCGCCGGTCGCACCCGTGGAGGCATTTGCTAAAATCGGCCTAGGTGTTGTCACACAAATCGCAGTTATTAATCGTACAACTGCCAAGAATTCGTATACAACTTGTGGCAACGTCATTACAATGCCAAGCAGTAGTTGTTACGCAACAGCAAGTCATAAGTGAGTAGTTTGCTTTCTTTGTCTAATCTGATGAACGAGCACGCCGATGTAGTACTAAATCTGATAGTACCGAATGCTTAAGTGAGGTAGATTGCATGGTCATATGTCTACTCGATGTAACAGAGCCCCGATGTGATAAATTGATACTCACGAATGCCTTAAGTGAGTAGTTCATGCGTCATTGTCTAACTCGATTGTAAAAGAGCACCCAGATATTGTATAATATCCGATATGTATGTGCACCGAACATAATGAATACTAGTTCGTGTTCATTGTCTAGTATCGATTATACAGAACCCCGCGATATGACCTTGCTACCGAAACGTATAATCTTCGATAGCACTATTAACATGGTTCGCACAGTCTTGAACAAGTCCTTGAATTTGAGGGGAGTCCTTGAAAAGTAGCTTGAATTTTAGTAAATGTTGATTTGTGGCTTGCAAAGTCCTTGAATTTTTAGATAAGAATCCTTACCTGTAATAAAAAAAATTTTGCTACCATCAATAATGTGGCAAACCTCATCAAAATTGGTTAAATGAGCTTAAAACAAGCTATAGACACGATAGACAGTTAAATGCATGATCACAAATTACAGTAAGTCAGTAAGATCAGTCAGTAATAAGGTATGTTGTTAGAATGACAGTGTTTAGAAGGGATTTATTAATGTGTAATCGCAGGTAAGTTTTAGAGGTACAGTGATTAGATGCGTTATTATTAAAATTTATCTCAGATGTTTTGTTCTGTGTATGATTCCGATGATAATGTCCTTGAATTTCCAATAAAATATCCTTCGAAAAGTTCTTGAGAAAATTTTTCAGTCCTGTATGGAACCATGCTATAGGCCTGTTTCTTATGTCGACTTCACGAATTTGAGCTCGGCGATTGAATGGTGTCTGTCACCCTCGAGTCAGTTGGCAGGAGCAGTTACGACAAGCCAGTCTCTCGAGATGTCATCGCTGGGTGAAGCCCTCACAAAGGATCGTGAAGTGCAGTTGAACCTCAACCTCAATCTGCAGGGCATGAGAAGCAGACACCGAAAACGGTATAGTGAGAAGGCAGGGTGGTGTGTGGTAGGGGGTTTGTAAACGGTAGCAAGTGAGACGGCAGGTGTGTGTGTAGGGGGGTTTGTAACGTTAGGCGTAGACAGGGAGAAGGCAGGGTGGTGTGTGGTAGGGGGGTTTGTAAACGGTACAGGGAGAAGGCAGGGTGGTGTGTGGTAGGGGGGTTTGTAAACGGTACAACCACGATGTGAGATCGTGGGAATTTGCAAACGGTACAAAGGGAAGAAGTGATGTGGTCGGTGTTTGCAAACAGTACATAAGGGATCTAAGGTGTTGGGAGGTTTTTGTAAATAGTACAAAGTAGGGGTGAGGTGGTGTATGGTGGGGGTTTGCAAAGTGTACAGAGCAGAGAGGGGGTGGTGGGTGATGGGTAGTTTGCAAACGGTACAAAGAGAGGGTGGAGTGGTGGGGGGTTTGCAAATAGTACATAGAGTAAATGGGTGGTGGATGATAGGGTTTGCAAACGTTACAGAACAGAGAGCGGTGCGTGATGGTAGTGTCCTGTCAAGATAGCTTTATACCTACAACATGCTGATAGTTAGGCTGCTCCTCTGTGTGACATCTAAAAGCAGGTTCGAATAGACGAAACTTATTTCCTTGCTTACAATGCGTATATTTGTTGCCCGAAAATTACAGGTACGGGAAATTAATCTAGATTATGCTAATTAATGATGCAAATTATAGTAAAATTATTTATGTTATTGTTAATTGATTATGCTAATTAATGAGCACCCGTACACCTTTGCATATCAACCATGTGGGCTCTTATGTGATAGAGATATAAAAATAATAGAGATAATAATAGTCTATTATAGAGTTGATATGTTCTTGGTTATATCTTCTCTATGAGGTGTAGTGGCAAGGGGCCAGCATGGTGGTGTGGGACTGTCATGGAAGTTATTCTGTCATGAGAAAAGAATAGTATGCTACCACTAATGTCATTTACCATCAGTATGTGGAGTTGATCAGCTGCATTCTAGACTGCCAGAGGGAGGGTCTCGTTCTTCATTATCTTCGTAATGATTATTCCGTGTTATCTTCTGGCTTCATCTATCAGTCTGTCGTTCTCTCTTCCCCCCGCAGGCTGGATGAGAGTGAGGGAGGCTACACGTCGGGTGCGTCCGACCTCACCCACACGCTGTCGTCGTCTGGTATGTACCGGCCGCTGTCCATCACGCATGGCACGCAGGTTGATTTACTCACGGCTGCATCGCGCGGGGCGTGGCGGGCAGGGGCGGCACCACTGAAAGCAACGCGAGTTTGCGTCGTGGGTCAGCCGTTACGCCCGCCGCGGTCCGCGCGATCACGATTTTTTTCTCGATTGAGTGACGATTGATTTTGTCGATTGATTTTAATTGATTGTTCGTTTCCTTCGCTCGCTCGAGAGATTCCTTTCGCTTATTTTGTCGATGACGGGTCGTCCGTCGCACGGGTCGTTCTCACACGGCGGTGGGGGGTGGGGACTCCCTGTGATGCGGTCGCCGCGACGACGCGTCGAGCATCGATCCGGACCGAGGGCGGCCGGGCGGCGACAGCGCCTGAGCGTCTCTTTGCCGTGTTCTTGCAGAGGAAGCGTCAATATGGGCCCTCGAGCAGAAGGTGCAGCAGCTGCAGCTGGCGCTCGTTGAGACGCAGAAGCTGAACAGGGTGTTGCAGGAGCGTCTGACGGCGACGGTGAGACGCCGCGGCTCGAGCCCCGGCGACGGCCTCGACTACATCTCCGTCGAGACGCGCAAGAGCTCGTCGAGTCTCGACCGCTCCCGCAGCGCCGAGTGCCTCGAGTCGCCCGCGCGCCGACCGCGCGACGCCGGGTCCTCGCGCCGAGTCGTGAGTCTCTCGCGCGAGGATACGCGCCGCCGGCGCCCCCTGGAGGAGGTGAACGGGCGTGCGACGAGCGGCAGCAGCAGCGAGCGCGTGGACGAGGACACGTTCTTCACGAGCCGGTCGGAGATTGAGCTGTCGCTCGCCGACGCCGCCGCCCCGCGACACGGCTTCCGTCACCGCCCTGCGACGCGCGACGCCGGCGCCCCCCGGCGGCAGATGCTCGTCGACCGCAGCACGGACGCGCCGCCGAGCCGCGCGCGCACGGGCGGCTTCGAGATCCTGCTGATCGACGACGACGGCGAGGAGGCTGCGAAGAGGAGGAGGCCCGCGCAGCAGACGGTCGGCACGGCGACGGAAGCGTGGACGGACACCGCCGATAAGCAGCAGCAGACGGTCGTCACGACGACAACGACGACGGACACCGCGCACAAGCAGCAGCAGACGTACCTGGAGCCTGGCAGCCCCGCGACGGTGCTGCGTCTGTTTGACGCGGCCGATGGTCGCGGGGTCGCCGAGCTTCTCGCGATGCGCGGCGAGCTGACGCGGAGGCTGGGCGGGTCGGCCGCGAGCAGAGACGAGGCGCCCGTGCACCCCGCCGACCTCACGCACGAGGTCGCGCGGCTGCAGCGCGCGGCGTGGACGCGCGGGCTCCACGCCTTCCCCGACGACGACGACGACGTGCGTGCGATGAGTCCCGAGGCGCTGCTGCACCCCGCCGACCTCACGCACGAGGTCGCGCGGCTGCAGCGCGCGGCGTGGACGCGCGGGCTCCACGCCTCCTCCCCCGACGACGACGACGACGTGCGCGCGATGAGTCCCGAGGCACTGCGTCGCGAGGTGAGGCGTCTACGAGACGTCGTGAGGCGCGACGACGACGATGCCGCGGACGACGACGACGGGTGGAGTGAGTACCGACACATGAACCGCGGTCAGCTGATCAAGGAGCTCGCCGAGCTGAGCAACCGGATGCGGAAGCTGGAACGCGATGCCGCCGTCGCCACGACGACGGCCGCGCCGGGAGGCGTGCGCGAGTCCCCGCCGCTTCCACCGCCGCCGCCACCGCCGCTGTCACATCACGGGGAGACCCAAACGCTTGCACTCACGTCTTCTTTTGTTTCCGCTGCTGACACAGTCACGCGCACCGTGGACGCCGCCGCGCAGACCGGCGGTAAATTTTCGATTGTTTCAGTGCACGTCAGCTCGGCGGCGATCGCGAGCCAGACGGACGCGCGGCGCGAGGAGTCGCGCGAGAGTCAGACGCGGCGGGCGACGCCGCACCACCGCGATAGTCAGACGCGCGTGGCGCCGGCTCGCCACGACAAGAGCTCGCTCGCTGCCGTCGCCACCGACAGCAAGGCGAACGCGGCCGACTTTGCGAGCGAGGAGATCAGCGAGCTGCGCTCGGTCGTCGACTACCTGCACGCGCAGCTAGATGGCGCCGGCGTGCCGCCGCACCACATCGAGATTCGCCTCATCGACGACTACACGGTCGAGAGCAGCCCGGAGACGGAGCGACCGCGCGCGAAGCAGGAAGAGAGACCGCCGCCGCCGCCGCCTCCGCCGCGGCGCGACGACGAGAAGGCGTGGACGCGGTCGCCGGCGGCGACGGCCGGCGAGAGGGCGTCGCGCATCCCGCGCTGGCGCAGCGCGGACGCGGCGCCCTCTCGCCGCGCCGAGAGTCCCGCGTTCGAGCTCGCGTCGCGCGAGAGAGTGCGCCACCGGTCGTCGTCGCTCGGCGAGGCGGCGGCAGCGGACGACGACGACGCGTGGTTGCGGCTGCGGGTGTCCGACCTGCGACGCCGCTTCCGCCTCTCCCTCACCGACGACGACGACACCCCCGCTACGGCCCGCGAGGCGCGTCTCGAGATCGTCTCGCTGAGCGAGTACCTGGACGAGCCCGTCGAGAAGGAGACGCTCGAGGGGGTCGGCGAGACGCAGCTGCGCGCGGAGGCGCGGGCGCTGAGGAGGCGCCTGCAGAGGGCGCTGGATGCGAGCGACGTGCGCGGGATCGGCGCGAGCGAGCTTCACGCCGAGGCGTCGTGGCTGCAGGACCGACTGCTGTCAGTGTCAGCAACCATGCAGGAGCAGGAGGAGGAGGCGACCCAAGCAGAGGAGGGAGGGGAGGCGGAGGCACGACCTGACGTCGACTCGATGACGGTCGCCGCGCTATGCTGGGAGGTGACCGCGCTGCGAGCCGAACACCGGCACCACCTGGTGGAGGCGGATGCGGGCGAGGCGTCGGGCATCGGCGAGCTGCAGGCGCGCATCAGCGCCCTCGAGCGGCAGCTGCACGAATCGACCGTCGAGAACGAGATGCTGCAGAGCCGGCTGCTGTCGCCGCGGGCAACGCCCGCGACCCCGACGCGTGCGGGAGAGAGGAAGCCGCCGACGCGCGAGGAGGAGGAAGAGGAGAAGGAGGGGCACGGCGAGGAGAAGGAAGTGCAGACGGAGGATGTTGCTGCGGCAACGGCAGAGGGGGATCGTCTGCGCGAGTGCGAGGAGGAGCGACGCGAACTTCGCGAGCGCGTCGCCCAGCAGGGGGCGCTGCAGGCCGCCGTCACCGAGCTTCGCGCAAAGTACGACGCCACCTGGCGGGCAAAGGAGGCGGCCGACGAGGAGCTCGAGCGCGTGCGGGCGGCGCTGTCGCTGCAGGAGACGCGCTACGATCGCCTGAAGGCTCGTCTGCGGCTGGGCAGCGAGGAGACTCCGTCGCCGCACCGCCCGCCCGCGCCACGCCCGCTCTCCAAACACGCCTCCATCGATGATGCCGACGTACCAGCGCGCCTCGCCACCATCGAACAAGAGAACGCGTGGCTGAAAGCGAGGCTCGAGGAGCGAGGTACGCCGACGGGGCGGCGGCCGGCCGGCGACAAGCGTCTGCAGGAGCGCGTCGCCACGGCGACGTCGGCTAACGCGGCGCTGCGCGAGCAGCTGGCAGCGATGGACAGCCTCGATGAGATTGCGACGCCGCAGCAGCGCAGCACGCCCGTGCCGCCGCCGCTGCTCACAGAGCTAGCTGAGCGCGAGCGCGAGCGAGGCACGCTGCAGCGACAGCTGCGGGAGCGTGCGGCCGCCCTCGCACCGTCCGTCGCCATGGCGATGACGGAGGCTGCGGAGTTTGACCGGCTGGACGGTAGCGTGCTGCTAAGTTTCAGCGCGGACGTGGACGCCCTGCTGACCGCGCTGCACGAGAATATTGACCGCGGCGACGACGACGACGATGACGACGGTCGCCGCGGCGACAAGGAGGCGGAGATGAAGCGCGAGATCGAGGATGCGCGTCGGCAGCTGCGCGAGCGCGTCGCCGCGGCGGTCGCGGAAGCCAGCGAGGAGTCGGAGGACCGGCTGTCCGAGATCGCAGCGCGGATACGACGCTCACCACAGGAGGCTGAGGAGCTCGCGGAGGATGAGGATGCCGTCGTCACCGGGGACGACGGCCTCGCCGCGAAGCTGGCGGAGCACGCGGCGATGCAGGCGCGTCTGCAGGCGCTCGAGCGCGGCATACGTCTGCTGGAAGAGGAGAACGAGCGTTTGCACGCCGAGGCGGAGGCGGCGGAGCCCCTTGCGGGCGCGCGGCCGCCCGTGCTCGATCAGTCGGCGTTCACGGTGATGACGCGCGAGCCGCGGCTGTGGAGCATGCCCGTCGCGGCGCTCGCGACCACCGTCAAGCAGCTACGCGACGATCTACGCGGCCGCGACGCCGGCGTGACGGCGCGGGACGCCGCCGCCGTGCCCGCCGACGAACTCCCGCGCGAGATCGCTGCCACCAGGGCGGCGCTGTCGCGCTCCGGAGACGTCGACCTGGCCGAGCATCTCTCGCACCGCTCACCAGAGGGCCTGCGCGCAGAGCTGCGGAAACTGCGGGAGCTGGGCGGCGCGGGGGCGCCGGCAACGGCCGAAGTCGCCGCGAAGACGGCCGACGAGTTGATCAGCGACATCATCTCGCTGCAGCGGCGCGTCGCGGACGCCGCGCCGGCGCCCCCTACGTCGCCGGCGCTGCTGCGCGGCGAGCTCGCGGGGCTGCAGCGTCTGGCGCAGAGCCGCGGCTTGCTGCTGCCGGCCGACGACGACGACCTGCTGGGAAAGTCGGCCGCGGAGCTACTGCACGAGGTGCTGGTGCTGCGGGATCGCGTGCGCGCAGCCACGGGCGAGCCCGACCTCTACCCCGCCGCCGCCGACGACACCGTCGCCGTGGAGACGCTCGCGCGCGACCTTTCGGACGCGCGCGCCCTGCTGCGCGAGCTGCAAGCCGAGAACGACGCGTTCCAGATGGAGCTGCGAGCGGGAATGCAGTGGGGAGAGGAGGACGTCGAGGGAGAGGAGGAGGCGGCGAGGAGGAGGAGGAAGAAGGGGAGGAGGACGCGCAACGCGAGCGTGCAGGCGCCCGACGACCTTCTCTACACGATCGCTGAGGATCCCGCCTACAGCTTCAACGTGGGGGCGCCGCCGTGCGACGGCGGGTTTGACGCGGGGGCGCTGCGCGAGCAGGTGGCCGCGCTGCAGCAGCTGCTGGAGCAGCACCAGGCGCTGAACGTGACGCTGCAGCAGCGGTTGGAGGAGCGCATCGAGCGCATGCCCGCGCTGCTCACCGACGCCGTGCGCAGCGCCTCGCAGGAGCGGCTACGCACCGCCGAAGCCGACAGTCACGAGACGCAGACTCACGAGACGTCGCCGCCACGCCTCGACGCTTCGAGTCGCGAGACACAGACTCGGGCGTCGCCGTCGCGCCTCGACGCTTCGAGTCGCGAGACACAGACTCGGGCGTCGCCGTCGCGCCTCGACGCTTCGAGTCGCGAGACGCAGACTCGGGCGTCGCCGTCGCGCCTCGACGCTTCGAGTCGCGAGACGCAGACTCAGGCGTCGCCGTCGCGCCTCGACGCTTCGAGTCGCGAGACGCAGACTCAGGCGTCGCCGTCGCGCGTCGCCGCAGCCAGCCGGGAGACGCAGACTCACGCGTCGCCGTCGCGCCTCGCCCCAGCCAGCCGCGAGACGCGACGCGCCTCGAGCCACGCGACGCAGACTCAGGCGTCGCCGTCGCGCATCAACGCATCGAGCCGCGAGACGCAGACTCACGAGGACGCGTCGCGGGACGATCACGTCGACGTGCTGCGGCGGCAGATAGCCGACCTCGGCACGATTCTCGAGCAGTACTGCACGCTGAACGCCACCCTGCAGGCGCGCATAGAGACGCGCGTCGGCGGCCTGCCCGGCGAAGTCGCGTCAATGGTCGCGCGCCAGGGGGCGCTCGATCGGCAGAGCTGCGGCGTACAGACGACGGGCGATGCCGGCGACACCTATGAGGCGATTCGCGAACTGCAGATGCAGCTGGAGGCACAGCAGCGGCTGAACGTCGCCCTGCAGTCGCGGCTCGACGCGCCGGCGCCACTTACCGACGACCGCGAGATTCAGGCGCCACCTGCCGGCGACACGGTCTACCCGAGCACGAGTCGCGCGGCGACGCAGACGCATGGGATGTTCCGGGAGGGGGAGGAGGAAGAGGAGGGGGAGAAGGCGCAGGACGGCTTCGTGCTGCGGCAGCAGATAGCCGACCTTCGTGCGATCCTGGAGCAGTACTGCACGCTGAACACGACGCTGCAGGCGCGGCTGGAGACGCGCGTCGGCGGGCTGCCGGACGAGGTCGCCATGCTCATCGCGCGGCGAGGGCTTCTGAAACCCCGCGCAGAGGATGCGGCAGCGCAGCAGCGCGTGAGGTCGGCCCCGCCCGCGCTCGCCACGCAGCGTCGCCGCGCCGTCGCCGACGGCTCGCCGCTCGCGCGCGCGCAGATGCGGTTGCCGGGCGACGATGCGGAGTCTGCGGAGGTCGGGGTCGGCACGGGCCAGATGGCGCTGCGTCTGCGCGAGGTGGCGCAGCTGCTCGCGCGGCTGGAACATGAGAACAGCGCGCGCATCGTCGAGATGGGAGCGAGCTACTGCGTCACGCTGAGTGCGATGCTGGAGGGACTGCAGCGGCAGACGATGGAGGGAGCATCGCGCGCCGGCACGCCTGTGCACGCGCCGCCAGCCGCCGTCAGGCCTCGACTAACCGACACCTACACACAGGCTGATGTAGCAAGACCAGAGCTAGCTCACATATACACACAGGCAGATAAACCAGAGCTTTCCCACGTGTACAGCCAGGCTGATGTGACAAGACCAGACTTAGCCCACATGTACACACAGGCAGATGTAGCAAGACCAGAGCTGACCCACACCTACTCCCAAGCAGGTGAGGTTAGGCCAGAGCTAACCCACACCTACACCCAAGCAGGTGAGGTTAGGCCAGAGCTAACCCACACCTACACCCAAGCAGGTGAGGTTAGGCCAGAGCTGACCCACACCTACACCCAAGTTGGTGAGGTTAGACCAGAGCTAACCCACACCTACACCCAAGCAGATGTAGCAAGGCCAGAGCTAACCCATACCTACACCCAAGCAGGTGAGGTTAGACCAGAGCTGACTCACACCTACACCCAAGCAGGTGAGGTTAGACCAGAGCTGACTCACACCTACACCCAAGCAGGTGAGGTTAGACCAGAGCTGACTCACACCTACACCCAAGCAGGTGAGGTTAGACCAGAGCTGACTCACACCTACACCCAAGCAGGTGAGGTTAGACCAGAGCTGACCCACACCTACACCCAAGTTGGTGAGG
>NW_014577526.1:153855-156203 GCF_000485595.1 Priapulus caudatus | reverse complement strand
ATAGTAGCAGACGTAGATGTCAGGTGAGACATAGTAGCAGACGTAGATGGCAGGTGAGACATAGTAGCAGACGTAGATGGCAGGTGAGACATAGTAGCAGACGTAGATGGCAGGTGAGACATAGTAGCAGACGTAGATGGCAGATGAGATATAGTAACAGACGTAGATGCCAGGTGAGACATGGTAGCAGACGTAGATGGCGGGTGAGACATAGTGTAGCGCCGCTGCGTGTCATTGAAAAGTGGGCGTGCAATTTGTGCATAGTCCTTAATGAATTTATCGTAATAACTTGATAGGCCTAAAAATTGGCGTACCGCTGTATCATTTTTGGGGCTTTCCCAAATTTGAACTGCTTTATATTTTTCCAGGGTTGGGGCGAACACTCCTGGGTGTAATAATGTGACCCAAATAGGATTGATTCGGGATTCTTTCGGGATAGATTCCCGAAGAAAGAAACACTTAGCCTTTAACGTAAGATTAGCATTATCTAGTCTGTTAAATACCTCCGCTAAGTCTCGCACGTGCGTCTCGAAGTCAGGAGAAGAAATGCATATGTCATCTATATATGCCAGCGCGCATTTTGGACGTAACCCTCTGAGCACATAATTCAACAGTCTTTGGAAATGCGACGGTGCATTTTTCGCGCCAAAAGGAGCTCTTAAGCTGTCTCAGCTACCTTGTGGAGTAACGAAACAAGTTTAGGGGACGTCAGCCGGATCGACAGGACTTGGAAGTATCCAGACCTCAAGTCCAGGGTGGTAAATACTTTGGCAGAACCGAGGGCCTGTAAGGCATCATCTATAAGCGGTAACGGATACGTGTCGGCGGAAATGACAGAATTAATTCTCCTGATTTCTTCTTTACTAACAGAACACCACTAGACCAAGGGTCGTATGAGGGCCGTATAATCCCATTTTTCAGCAATTTATCTACTTCCTGTTGCACTTTTTCTTGCTGATCTAATGATATGCGGTATGGGCATGTTTTTATTGGTTTATTATCGCCTGTGTCGAGTTGAAAATGGCACAGGTGTGTACATCCTAACTGAGCGTCTGTATGTGCAAAGGTACGATCGCGTTTCTGCAAAAAAGCTAGCAAAGTTGACCTCTGATGAGGATCAGCAACATGTTGAACAAGCATAGCTTAATTGAAAGGTGTGTCATCAGCTGTAAGTCGGCAGGGTACAGAATTTAAGCCCTCACTCCCTGAACATACCGAGCGTACATTATGTGCTTTTGTAGGCTCCACTGAACCAATCACTATATCCTTTAGTAAACACTGGCGTACTTGAATCGTTCTTAATAACGCAGTGAACCGTATGATCAGCTGACACTACTGCCAATGTAGGTGTAACTATGAGGTGTTGATTTCGGCGGAAATTCTTAAGGGCTGGCGACCCTTGTACAAACAGAAAGGTGCCCTCCTGGAAAACTCTAGGTACCCGTAACAAACAGTTGTGCGAGGACGCTGCCGGCAAAGTAACAGTTTGTGCAAGCATCGCTAACTGCGCAGGTGGCGACCATCCGTGACCGCTAGGCATCCTTAAGGGAACGACACTGGTGCCTATACTTAGAACAGCAGCATTAAGATCAATAATGATCCGGGCATGGGCGAGAAAATCTGCTCCCAGAACAAAATCTCTTGGTGAACGACATAGCAGTCATGTTCTACTGTTACCTTCCCCAACGTAATACTCAGGGAGGTGACTCCAAACATACTCAATTGTTGGCCTGGTTTTGACACCAGATGGGTGGCACATTGTGCTGCAGGCGCAAAACCCGCCTTCGAACGTATACGACGCGGCAATCACTTCCAAGCATTGCAGTAACTAATTAGCGTAACATCGCTACCCGTATCGACCAATGCAGACAAACCTAAGGGTCCGACTCTAACCGTACACATAGGCGCACACGTTCTCTGTGACGTGGTAGTCTCACTACGTGGTGAACCCCCACCCGTCTCTACAGCCGACGCTGCGCGAGCGGTGGGGGGCGCGCATTTCCCGGTCAATTATTAGGCGGCATGCATACCCTTCAATTCCGGTCTGAAGTGCCCTTTACGTCCGCAATTAAAACACGTCATCTCGCGTCGCTACCCGTATCGGTACACGACGGCGCGAGGCCGGCGTCTGGTGATGGTAGGTGAGACATAGTAGCGCACGTAGATGAGACATAATAGCAGACGTAGATGGCAGATGAGACATAATAGCAGACGTAGATGGCAGATGAGACATAGTAGCAGATGTAGATGGCAGGTGAGACATAGTAGCAGATGTAGATGGTGGGTGAGACATAGTAGCAGACGTAGATGGCAGGTGAAACATAGTAGCGCACGTAGATGGCAGGTGA
>NW_014577526.1:143671-153557 GCF_000485595.1 Priapulus caudatus | reverse complement strand
CACACACAGGCAGATAAACCAGACCTATCCCACACTCACACGCAGGCAGATAAACCAGACCTAGCTCACACTCACACACAAGCAGATAAACCAGATCTAGCTCACACTCACACGCAGGCAGATAAACCAGACCTAGCTCACACTCACTCACAGGCTGATGTGGGAAGGCCAGACTTGGCTCACACTCACACGCAGGCAGATAAACCAGACATGGCTCACACTCACACGCAGGCAGATAAACCAGACCTAGCTCACACTCACTCACAGGCTGATGTGGGAAGGCCAGACATGGCTCACACTCACACGCAGGCTAGACTGGCGACGTCAGACGTGCTCCTGCAGACGCTGGCCTCGTTCCTGTCGTCTGCAAGCAGTTCTACGCAGGCCGATGCCGAGCGTCCTGTCATGGCGACCATCTGCCTACAGACGACACCCAGCACGCTTGTCCACGCTGCGTCGCAGTACGACGGTGCTGCCCCCTATGCCGCAGCCGTAGTCAACATTGCCACGCAGGTACGGCGGCGCGCATGCGCTAGCTAGAATAGACGTGCGGTGTACGTTTCTCAATTTGATAAACTACTATTTGCATAGATGGCCATATGGTACACGTAAGGGAACCCTTCTGTGAAAAAACACCTCAATGCACGTGTCTCCCCTTATGTAGAATTCGTTTGACTATAACAGGGTTTCTTCTGAGGGAAAATTAGACAAAGGAGGTAATGGCCAGTTTTGGAGAAAAAAAAGGCACATGTATGATGGATTCAAAGGCATGCCGTAGGCACGCTTGTAGATGCTGCAGGCGGATGCAGGGGGAGAGAGAGAGTTCTGTGGGGGTCTTCCCCCAGCAAAAGTTGCAAAATTTGAATGTCTTAGACTGCATATGAACATTTTCACAATGGCGATGTTAAATTTGACAACGGCAGTGCGCCACTGTGCCCCATTTGTAAAGAAACCCTGTATAACTCCTCAAAAGGAATGGCAAATGCCGGACCCAAAAGGAAGACAGGTGCTAATTCTGCAGTGGTGGTTTCACAGTATAACTGCCACTCATGATACCAAAAGTGGCGTTTCACGGGCAGCTGTCTGTTCTATATGGCATCTACTACCACAGGTTTGCCTGCACACGGAAAGATTAGGAATATATATAATTTTAATAATATAATTTTAATTCGGGCAGCATTGAAAATCGACGTCGTCTTACAGGTGTCACTTTCGATGGCGCACCGACTCATCCAGGCCGGTCGCTCCTTTGCCGAAGCCACTGCGAGCATGCAGACGGATGCGGTCGTCATGGCGACGCGGGCGAGCAGCCCGGCGACATTGGAGGAGGTTGGCCGGATTCACTCTCCACCGCAGGGCGGCGAGACAGAGAGGAAGGTCGGCGAGCTGGAGGGGAGAAATCGCGAGCTGACGGAAGAGGTGGAGCGACAACGGAGGGCTGTGAGGAAGCAGCGGCAGGAGTCTCAGGACGCGGAGAGACGCCTTGCTGAGACGCTGAGCACCTGCAGGTGAGACATAGTAGTGCACGTAGATGGCAGGTGAGACATAGTAGCAGATGTAGATGGCAAGTGAGACATAGTAGTGCACGTAGATGGCAGGTGAGACATAGTAGCAGATGTAGATGGCAAGTGAGACATAGTAGTGCACGTAGATGGCAGGTGAGACATAGTAGCAGACGTAGATGACGGGTGAGACATAGTAGCAGATGTAGACGTACAGTGTGATGTGTCAGGTGATTCAAAATTGGTGTCAACTACTGTATAAGTTGGATGAGAGAAACCTATCCTTATTCTCCTTCCTCCCTTCTCGTGTCGTCTGCAGGCTTCTCCAGACGCAGCTAGAGGAGCTGGGTGGATTCCTGCAGCAGATGCTGGAGTATGATGGCAGTGGGCAGCTGGTCGTGAAGCCGCTGAGCGAAGACCAGCTGTCCCTGATGCGCAGCTGCCTCGTACAGAGCCTCGACATCTCCCAGCAGCTGCTCGACACCATGAGCGGTGAGTGACGCCACCTGTTGGCAGAACTTGGAAATTCTCGCATTTTTAGCTTTCCCTTGCTCGACTGTAGTTTTCCTCGTTGTGTCTCGGTCGGATATATTGTATGGTTTATTGATGCGCCACGCTACATTTTTACAGTTCAATATTAATGAGAGATGAATAATACAAGGCCGATAATAAAAATGTTCGGCACACGTGTGTTTGTTTGCATTTCATATTGCTCATGCTGGCCCCTCTCACTAGTAATGTAAGTTACGCCATTCATGCATTCCTTCGCATATTGTAGGGATGATGCCAAGCCTGTTGTAAAAATGATGTTGTATTTAGTATTCGTCTTTGATTGCTTACAATCAAGGTGTAAAATAACGTTGTTAATTACTGAGCATCCTAATTATGCAGGTATTTTTATACGTGCTATTTAAATCCCAAATATAGCTAGCCCTTGCCATAAAACATAAAACGTATGTTCCGTCTGTATACTGGACGCAGGTAAACTTGCATTAACCACGAGGGGGCAGCACAGACAAAGACATCATCTTTCATGTGACAGTGGTGTACGCATAATGCACTCACATGATTCTTTAGATGGGTGTTCACTTTCATTCCTCGTTAATATTTAACGATAAAATCTGTCGTGAAATCTGCATTATGATCAACTCAGATCCGCTAACCTTCCTGTGAGACACGGGTCAATGTAACCATCGAGTCCACGTCAAATAGGAGCACAGCTTGCTCTCACGTCATGCCGTGATGAGTGAGGGGGGTCCCACGAGAATTTTACTCAGCGGCTAATTGATAATTAACGAGAGGGCCACCGCAAAAACGTGTCGCCGACATCGGAGCATGCGAATACGGGAGTACGATTAACGAGTAACCGCCCGGGAGCGGGGATGCTCCGTCGCCACGGCGACCGATTTCGCATCCCGGGGAGCGCTCCGGGTTCGCGGAAGCCACTCGCCGGGATGGTGCGCATCTCGGGTGTTGTTTGCGGGCTCTCCCGGTTCGCTGCGCGCTTCACCCGTTTTCCCATGCGCGCGCGCTCGCAGGGGGGAGGGGAAAAACGCGCGGGCCGGTGGAGCGATCGTGTAGCGGCTCAATTATTGACGCCGGCGGCCGTTTAAATATGCATGCCTTGCGCTCTCTCCTCCGTAGAGTCGCTCTCGCAGACGCGCGCCCTGACTCCCGATCAGGAGGTGGCCGCCATCACAGAGGGTCTTGAGGTTTCATACCGGCAGCAGGATGGAGGGGACTCGTACTCGAGGAAGTCTCCGCGAGGGAGGGAGAGGTACGTAGCGATGACGGCGCGGGACGGCTGGCGGGCGGCGGCGGCCATCGCTCTGTTACCTACTTGTTGCTAGATGTTCACTATATGATGTGGAACTAGGCTCACCTGTTGATGAGACGAGTGTGTGTGTGTGCACGTTAACATGGGTGTAGGTGTGTTTAAGCATGTGGGTGGGTGTTAACATGTGTGTAGGTGTGTTTAAGCATGTGTGTGGGTGTGTTTAAGCATGTGGGTGGGTGTTAACATGGGTGTAGGTGTGTTTAAGCATGTGTGTGGGTGTGTTTAAGCATGTGGGTGGGTGTTAACATGGGTGTAGGTGTGTTTAAGCATGTGGGTGGGTGTTAACATGGCTGTAGGTGTGCTTAAGCATGTGTGTGGGTTGCTGTGTGTGTGCTAGTGTGTGTGAGTGTGTTAGGTGTGTGTGTGTTTAAGGCATTGAGCTGCGGTGTTAACAATGGGTGATAGCCTGTCGTGTTTAAGCATGCTGGCTTCGTGGCGTGTTAACATGGGTGTATGGGTGTGCTTAAGCAATGTGCGTGTGGTGCTGTGTGTGTGTTTAAGCACGTGAGGCGGGTGTTAACATAGGGTGTAGGTGTGTTTAAGCCATGTGGGTGGGTTGTGTGTGGTTAAGCATTGTTGGCCATGTTTTAACACCCACCCACTTGCTTAAACACACCTCCCAACACCATGTTAACACCCACCCACTGTGCTTAAACACCCTACACCATGTTAACCCACCCACTTGGTAAACACCTACACCCATGTTAACACCCACTGCCGACTTGCTCTAAACACCCATGGGTTAACACACACCCACTTGCTTAACACAAGCCTTACAACCATGTTAACACCCACCCACCACCAACATGCTTAAACACCCACCATACATTGCTTTTACACACCTTAAAACCATGTTAACACCCACCCACCCACATGTTAAACACACCCCACACACATGCTAACAACACACCCACACACATGCTTAACACACCCACCCACATCCTTTAAACACAGCCACACACATGGTGTCTATACGATGTCAGGCTTACAGCATTCACGGGGACCATGTGTTAACACCCACCCACGATGCCTTAAAACACCACCTACACCAAGTTAACCCCACAACATGGCTAAACACAACCCTACCACCTTTTAACACCCACTCACATGCTTAAACACACACACACACACACACACATGCTTAAGCACATACACCCATGTTAAACACCACCCACATGCCTTTAAACACACCTACACCCCATGTTCAAACACCCACTCACATGCTTAAAACACACACACACACACACACACCAGCAACACACAGACACACATGCTTACAGCACAACCGACACCATGTTATACACCACCCTGCATGCCTTAAACACACCCAAACATATGCTAAACACACCTACAGCCCATGTACACCACGACAGCTGTAAACACATCCCACTCCCACTTGAATGACGCGTAAACCACACACCTAGCTTGCACAGGCTTAAACACCACCTTACACGACATGCTTAAACACACCCACCACACCTACAACAGCAAGCCACCAGCATGTCTAAAATCGTATCTGAGGACTGTAGGACAACACTACTGTGTCCTTAAGCATACTGTGTAGGCGTGTGTTTAAGCAATGTTGGTGATGCGGATCACCCACACCATTGCTACGACTCATACATGTCCAGCCTGTAGCCCGCTCCAGGTCACCTCACAATCCCCCACCAAGCATGCTCGTGAAAAACATCTTCCCAACACATTGCCTTAAACACAACCCTGACACCCTCGTTTAAGCCATGCTTGGGTGGCTGTTAACAGCCACCAGAAACATGCTTCTTGTAATAACATGGCGACAACTCCTGACTAGATGCTGAACATGTTAGCAATGTGTCCGGCTGTGTTTAACGGATGGCCGTTGGGTGCTGTTTAAGCATGGTGGTTGTGGGGGCCTCGGCACGCCGGTAAGTGTGTTTAAAGCATGAGTGTCGTAGTGTGTTTAAGCATGTGGGTGGGTGTTTTTAAGCATGGGAGTGGGTGTTAACATGGGTGCTACGGTGTGTTTAAGCAGATGTTCGTGGGTGTGTTTAAGCATTTGTCGTGGCCTGTGGGTTTAACATGGTGTAGGTGTGCTTTAAAGCAGTGACTGTGTTGTGTTGTGTGTGTGGTTGTGTGTTGATTTAAGCATCGGGATGCGGTGTTAACATGGTGTAGGTGTTGAACGCATCCAGCGTTTAAGGCATGGCCGAACAAATCGTGGGTGTCGAAAGGTTAATATCGGTGTGGTGTATCGCGGCAGTGCCGCGAGAACGGGCTCCTGCCTTAAGCATGTGTGCTGTGTTGTAGTGTGCTGTGTTTAAGCATCGTGAGTGGGTTGTATATACCATTGGGGTGTTAGGTGTGTTTAAGCATGTTGTGTGGGTGTTAACGGATGGGTGTGAAATGGAGAATGAAGCTGTACTTAAAACGATATCATCTGTAGTGGATGGGTCGTTAACAGGGGTGGTCGAGGTGTGTGCTGTTAGCACTGTTGTTCGCTGGCGATAAGCTGTTTGAAGGATCGTGGGCTGCCGTTGTGTGTTTAGCATGGGTGTGGGAGTGTTAGTTTAAGAGTCACTCGTGTGCGTGATGATTTGCTGTTTAAGCGATGTGGGCGGTGGTCTGCGGTGGGTCGGTTGAACATAGGTTTTAGGTGTGTTTAAAGCCATCGTTTATTGATAGGCGGTGTATTCTGTTTTAAGCGTGTGGTTGAGTGGTGTTAACATTAGGGTGTAGGGTGTGCGCTTAAGCAAGTGGCCTTTGTGTATATAATAATAACGATTCGCGCGTGCTTTAAGCAAACTAGTGGCGGTGGTGTTAACATGCGTGTACGTGTGGCTTTAAGCAACGTGGCGTTTGGGACGCCAGTTCAGTCATCGTGCGTCGACCGCTCTCTGTGCGTTGAGCTCGAAGACAGACCCTCTCTCTCTCACAATTGTCTCCGTGCGTAGTAACCAGTGTGTCTCGCATCCAATCCGTTCGTTCTCGCACTGCATCTTTCCCTAGAACGCGCGGTGCTTTAAATGCCAACAATCCCTTTGCCAGTGGGGAAGTGGCGTGTTAAGCATGGGGGTAGGTGTGCTTTAAGCAAGTGGGTGGGTGTTAACATGGCGCTGCTAGGTGTGTTTAAGCGTGTGGGCAGGTGTTAACATGTGTTTGTATGGATGTATGCGTATCTCTCCCCCTCTCTCTCTCCCCTCTCTCCCTCTACCCCCTCTCCCCCTCCTCTCTCCCCTCCTCTCCCTCTACCCCCTCTCCTCCTCTCTCTCTCCCCTCTCTCCCCTCTCTCCCTCTCCCCACTCTCTTACTCTATGTTGTTGTGTGTGCACACAGTCCCATGGCGCAGCAGGATGAGATTGGCAAGCTAAAACGTGAGGTCTATGAGAGCCAGCAGCTGACACTGAGGCTACGCGAGCAGCTCAACGACCTGCGTCAGAAGACGGCCCACCTCGAGTCAGAGCTGGACAGGTAAGCTCACGCGCGCCCCCACCGCACCTACAACCGCTCTACGCACGCATCTTTTCGAATTTTTCGACACGCCTTCCCAAACTCCACGACAGATGGCGCTCTCGCTCATGGGCTCAATCTACCACTGCCACAAGTAGATTTCGGTTACAATTTGTAACACTTTTTTACTACACGTTTTACAGCAGGCACGTTACTCGTATCCTATGTAATAAGATTTGGACTAATAAAAGTTGCAAAGATATTAAAAATCCGACCGTTATTTCATGACAAATTTGATAAAATAGTGATACGAAATAGTACGCGGATTGGGCGCCCATTTACCACTTTCAAATCATACGCTGTTTACGAATCTCCATTCGCTGGATTTCCCCCGAGCTCTGCCCACTTTAAAAATAGTGCTAGCGTTGTGGCAGTGGTATCCTGAGTGAGCTAAGGGGCACTGCATGCAGTTTGACGCTTTCCTTCATGCACTGTGAGGACATGTGTTGGAGTGAGTGGCGACTTGGGTATCGACTAGGGGGGGTCCGGGGGCCTGGTCGAATCACTGGCAGCAAGAACAAGTCCGCACCTGCAGCTACAACACACACGCATCTATTGACTATATATAACAACATTATATATAGTTATATATAGCTACTATAACAACTATAGCTACTATAACAACTATAACTACTATAACAACTATATATAACGTTGTTATATATAGTCAATAGATGTGTGTGTGTTTTTAAGCATGTGGGTGGTGTGTTTTAAGCATGGGGTGGGTGTTTAACATGGGTGTGAGGTGTGTTTTAAGCATATGTGTGGCGTGTGTTTTAAGCATGTGGGTGGGTGTGTAACATGGGTGTAGGTGTGCTTAAGCAGTGTGTGTGTGTTGTGTGTGTGTGTGGTGTGTGTGTGTGTGTGTGTGTTTAAAGCATCGTGAGTGGGTGTTAACATGGGTTGTAGGTGTGTTCTAAGCATGTGGTGGTGTGTTAACATGGGTGTAGGTGTTGCTTAAGCATGTGTGTCGTGTGTGTGTGTGTTTTTAAGCATGTTGATGGGGGTGTTAACAATGGGTGTAGGTGTTGTTTATAGCATGTGGGTGGTGTGTTTAAGCATGTTGGGGGTGTTAACAGGGTGTAGGTGTGTTTAAGCATATGTGTTGGGTGTGTTTTAAGCATGTTTGGTGGGTGTTATAAGGGTGTAGGTGTGTTTATAGCTATATGTGTGGGTGTGTCTGCATGTTGGTGGCGTGTTAACATGGGTTAGGTGTTTCGCATGTGGGTGGGGTGTTAGCATGGATTAGGGTGTGTGTATAGCAATGTGTTGGCTGTGTTTAAGGATGTTGGTGGGTGTGTTTAAGCATGTGTGTGGTGTGTTAAGCATGGTGTTGGGTGTGTTTAAGCATGTGGGTGGTGTGTTTAGCATGGGGTGGGTGTTTAACATGGGTGTAGGTGGTTTAAGCATACTGTTGGGTGTGTTAAGCATGTGGTGGGTTGTTACATGGGTGTAGGTGTGCTTGAAGCATTGTGTTGTGGTGTGTGGTGTGTGTGTGTGTGTGTGTGTGTTTAAGCATGTGAGTGGGTGTTTGAACATGGTGAGGTGTGTTTAAGCATGTGGGTGGGTGTTAACATGGGTGTATGTGCTTAAGCATGTGTGTGTGTGTGTGTGTGTGTTTAAGCATGTGAGTGCGGTGTGTAACAGGGTGTAGGTTGGTGTTTAAGCCATGTGTGGGTGTTAACATTGGGTGTAGGTGTGTTTAAGCATCGTGGGTGGGTGTTAACAATGGGTGAAGTGTGTTTGCATGTGGGTGGCTGTGTTTAAGGATGTGGGTGGGTGTGTTTAAGCATGTGTGTGGGTGTGTTTAAGCATGTGTGTGGGTGGGTGTTTAACATGTGGGTGGCTGGGTGTTAACCATAGGTTTTAGGTGTGTTAGAAGCATGTGGATGTGGTGTGTTTAAGCATGTGGTGTGGGTGGGGGTGTTAACATGGCTTAATTGTGTAAGAGCGTGTGTGTAAGCCATGTGTTTGCAGTGGGGGCTGTTTAACATTGGGTGTAGCTCGTGGTTAAGCAATGGGTGGTGTGTAACATGGGTGCTCAGTGTTTAAGCACAGGTGTGGTGGGTGTTAACATGGGTGAGGTGTGTTTAAGCAAGTGGTGGGTGTTTACAATGGGTGTAGGTTGTGTTTACAGCGTGTGGGCAGGTTTAACATGTGTTTGTATGGATGTCTATGCATATCTCTCCCCGCCTCTCTGCTCCCCTTCTCTGCCCTTGCCCGCTCTCCCCTCTTCCCTCTCTCTCCTCCCTCTCTCCCTCTCTCCCCTCTCCCCCCACTCTCATTACTCTATGTGTTGTGTGTCACCAGTCCAATGGTCGCAGCAGCGATGAGATTGGCAAGCTAAAACGTGAGGTCTATATGAGAGCAGCAGCTTGACACTGAGGCTACCGCGAGCACTCAGACGCACCTGCGTCAGAAAGACGCGCCCACCTCGAGTCAGAGGCATGGACAGGTAAGCCACAGCGCAGCCGCCACGCACCTACACGCTCTACGCACGCATCTTTTCGATTTTCCGACCAGGCTTCCCAAGACTCACACTCAGTATGGCGCTCTCCGCTGATCGCGGCTGCAATCTACCACTGCCACAAGTAGATTTCGGCTTAACAATTTGTAACGCTTTTTTACTGACACGTTTTACAAGGCTAGCGCACGTTACTCGTATCCTATGTAATAAGGATTTTGGATCTAATAAGAAAGTATGACAAGAGATATTAAAATCCGACCAGTTATTCATGACAAATTTGAATAAATAGTGATACGAAATAGTACGCAATTGGAGCGCCATTTTACCACTTTCAAATCATACGCTGTTGTACCGAATCCTCATTCGCATGGATTTTCCCCGGAGCTCCGGCCACTAAAATAGTGCTAGCTGTTGCCTGGCCAGCTGGGTATCCTGAGTGAGCAAGGGGCACTGAATGCAGTTTGGACGCCTTCCTTCATGGACTGTCGAGGACGTGTGTTGATGTAGAGTGGAGACTTGGGTACTCGACTAGGGGGTCGGGGGCCCTGGTCGAATCACTGGCCAGCAGAACAAGTCCATCACCTGCAGCTACAA
>NW_014577526.1:133262-143646 GCF_000485595.1 Priapulus caudatus | reverse complement strand
CCAGCGTGTGGCAGCGTATCCCCCTACCCACCTCACTGGCTTGTGATAGGGGTAGGCACTCCTTTTCCGGAACCGACACGGAAGCTAGATGCTGCTATTTAGTTGCCAGGTGCCAACAAACTGCGTGTGACGTTAGGCGGCTCCCTTTTGGCATGACCTGAGGGAGATGGGTGCATTGTCCTCGGATTTACGCCTTCGAATGGGAATTATCCTACTTGGCGACCCCGGGATTAGGCGGCCCCTACTCAATCTGCCCAGTAGCAGCAGCCGCTTCAAAGAACTGACTCATCTCAGCCTGTTCTTCCTCACTGTAGCCAATTCCATTTTTTTTTAAAACCCGGGGCGGTATTAAATAATTTTAAACCTTGTGTTCAGGGGGACTTTCTTCGCCGCAACGGTTGAAACGGTACCACATTTCCGGAAGATTTGGTATACACTCTCTCATCCTGTGAGTGGGGGGAGTTTTCCCAAAGGGGCAGTGCGCACCGGCGGCCCATGGGGCTCTGAGCTATCAGGATGCCTTCGCGGAGGGATTACGCCTTAAATTTAACTTAATTAATGGTCTATCTCTACACAAGCACACCCGAAGCTTGCTAGACACCATGATGAACTTTGTAAATATAGATTACCTTCTCACCAGCCATCTGCTCAGATTAACAGTGTTACCTTTCCCTGCTCCGCGGAACTGTTTTCGAGCCCTCTGGTGAGGGAAGCCAGTGCGCTCGAGGTGACAAAACAAATATTTTTTTGTGTGCTAGTGTTTTCGACCTAGGCAGGGCTGTGAGGAACCGTCGAAGGCTGCGCGGTCTGTGCTCATTTGTGTTTAAGTCACCTTTGCTTGGGCTCACGAGATCAGCCGTTACTGCTTGGTGGGTTACTTGCCGTCCCGTGACAGGCCTCGGCCCTCCCTCTGGGTTTCTTATTGAACAGGCGATAGTTGCAGCTCGGGCGCGGTCCAATGTCCCCTTGTATTGTCCTTTGTGATATCTACGTTCATGATCGCGACTACTTCTCTTCGTTTTTATCAGACCGGACCCACTTCTCGGTGCGTCTTTCTGTCTTACGGAAGAGTCATCACCATCGTAATAAGGTTCTTCTTAAAGTTTCTGTTTCTTGTCTTCACGCTATGCCTTCTGTAGTAGTCAGGTCTTCTGCTACTCATGTTCGAAATGGTATCCTGCCATCCTTATACTGGAGTCTTGAATGTTGACATAGTATAATGTGTCAGGTCTATGTGCCTTCCCTAGACAACCTCCCGATCACTACCAGTCCCAAGCTGACGCTTTGGGCGATCGGGCTCTCGAGGTCCTATTCATTGTTCATGACACTGTGTGCATAGATTAAGGTCTCTCCCTATCAACGGCGCAATCTGGCAATCACGATCACTGAGAATGTATCGTGATCTTCCTCAAGTGTGGGTCATACTTGAGCAAATTCTGGTTGTTGGTATTTCCAGTGAATGATACCGTTGGATCTCAGCTGCGCAATTCTCATTGTGGGAATGTCAGAAGTTCTGTATTGTGTCATCAGAGCTACTGAATCCATGAGCCCGCCTTCGGATAGACGAGAAGTTTCCTGTTCACTTGAGCCCAATTCGTGTATTTCACCCTCTTGGGCCTCTGACACCAAGGGGATATAAGCTCTGTACCTCGCCGGGAGGCTGCGATTGCTCTGCATCATCCATTATAGATATACTGTTACACCGCTTTTTGGTTTCCTATTGGACAATGTTAGCTGGCAACAGTCTTAGCACAGGATATTGCCCCACTCCGGAAAGCCCTTCCCACAGATCGTTTTGGTACATTTCGATAACTTCCAGGTCGTGCCCTCCCCGCCAGAACGTTACTGCACTCTCCTGGCTCGAGCTTCCTGTTCCAGAGTGGCGGAGAGGTTCGTGCCCTCTCACGTGTACTGGGTGCAACCCAGTACGGATGGTACTTGCCTGCTCGCATTTTCCGAGAGCAATTTAATTTTACCTCCCGCGAGCCCTCGTTCTCTCGGCTATGTGGCTTTTTACTCTGTCTGCAACCTTGTAGCAAAAAAACACACACACATCTATTGACTATATATATAAGTTATAACAACATTATATATAGTTATATATAACTACTATAACAACTATAGCTACTATAACAACTAACTACTATAACAACTATAACTACTATAACAACTATATATAACGTTGTTATATATAGTCAATAGATGCGTGTGTGCTGTAGCTGCAGGTGCGGACTTGTTCTTGCTGCCAGTGGGTCGAATGGGAATTCTTGCCGAGGTGGCCCATCAATTGCCAGTAGCAGCAGCGCCTCCAAAGCTGACTCACTCAGCCTGTCCTAAAATTTTTTTTTTTTTTAAACGGGGCGGAAATAATATAACGTGGCGCAACGATTGAAACGGGGGGGGGGAGTTTTCCCAAACGGGGCGGGCGCGCCCCATTTGCGCAACGTAGGGAGAAGCCTGGTAACATAAAAGGTATCTCTACACAAGCACACCCGAGCTTGTAGACACCATGATGAATTTGTAAAAAGACCCCCCGCTCTCAAAAAAAGTTGACCTACCTGCCCAAACTTTTCAGTCTGGGCCGGGTGAGGGCAAACAAATATTTTTTTAATTGTGGCCTAGGCGTGTGGGTCGAAAGGCTGCACACCTCATTTGTTTTTACCTGCTCACGAGATCGCGTTACTGTTTGGTAGGGTTACTGCCCTCCCGCGCCTCGCTCCGTGGTTTCTTGCGTGTTGCAGCCGCGTGCGCGCTGCCTCCGCTCAGGACATTCATTATTCATCGATTCATTATTCAGCGCTGCTCCCTGCATCTTTACGCTACCCGCACCGCGCGCCCGCGGGACCCGAGTGCCCCCCTCCTCGTGCTGCTGCTCCTTCTCCACTGAAGCCATCCAATTAGGATGTTTATGATCGGGGACGCTCGGGAAGGAAGGCCGCGGGGGAAGTGAGATGCGCGGGACGGAGGCGCGTCTCAGGTTTTGCATCGGCCGTTAGTTGAGACCGGAGCGTGGAGGGTGAATTCCTGAATTTCGCGCTCCCCTCGTTGCCGGGTTGACCGTCGTCGCGTCATTAATTATTTCGTAGCGAGAAAGTGCCGTTTGTTCATTATTCATTAAGCGGCTTGCAGGTGCAGAATCTAATCGGCAGAAGCTGGTTCGGTTTGCCGGTGCGCGCGCGCCGTCGTGCGTGTTCTCACCGCGGTACATCCGTGTTGCAGGATGAGCTATGAGTCGCAGGAAAAAGATTCGGCGATCTCGCGGCAGGACCAGCAGATACGCCACCTACAGGAGCAGCTCGAGGTGAGCGACGACGGCACGCCCGTGCCGGTGCCGCGCGGCAACGGCGGCGCCGCCCAGTGGCAGCGTCAGGTATCGACGGAGCCCGAGGCGGCTGAGCGGCAGCGGCACGCGACGACGAGCAGCCACCAGACGAGCAGCTCGACGGAGCACCTCGCCGACGCGTCGCTGCGCCGCGGGGGCGCCGCCGTCGCCGCCGACGACGAGAGCAGCGCAGCGTCGTCGTCGTCGCCGCAGCGACCGCCGGTGGCGCTGGACCCGCGCGCGGGCGTGACGTTTGCGTACCCGTCGCGCGACGCGTTCCTGCGCGAGCGCGACGACGACACGGACGACGAGATACGCGCGTTCCTCGCCGCGCCGACGCAGCCTCCGCCGCAGCATCCCGCCGAGTGCGCGGATGCGCCGGACAGCCCGGGAGCGGTCCCGCGCGGCGAGCGATCGCCCTCCATCGACGGACAGGTGTCGGACGGCGCGGCCACACTGCAGGTGGCGCCACCGGCGGCGGACGAGCCGCTCGAGCACAGCGAGGGCGACGGCATCGACACGGAGCGGATCGCGCGGCCCTCCCCGCCCGTCGCAAAGCCGCGCGGGGGCGGGGCGGGGGCGGGGAGAGCAGGCAGCCTCTCTACATGGACGGAGACGGGTGCGACACGCAGGCGACGCCCGTGCCGCCCGCGCGCAGCCGATCGTCGACCGAGGGATCCGGCGCGTCCCGCCGCTCGGCCGCCGCCGGGGGGCGCCACAGTTCGTCGGGGCACAGCGACGGCGACGGCAGGGACGTGGCGGCGACGGTGGCCGTCGTCGTGCCGCCGAAGGCGCAGCCGAGAAGTCGTTCGTCGACGGAGGCTTCGCGAGCGAGCAGCCGCCGGTCGTCACGGTTACGCGGACGCAGCAAGTCGCCCGCGCACGGCGACGGCGATGGCGGCGACGGACGCGAATCGGCAGCCTCGGCGGCGGCGGCGGCGGCGCCCGCGGCGGCGCCAGAGACCGCGGGGGATCGTAGGGGGAGCCACACGTCCAGCGGGGCGGGCGGCAGCAGCAAGAAGTCGGACGGCAGCCGGGCACGCAGTACCCTTACACCGTCCACCACCACCTCCAACTCGACGCCAGCGTCGGACGCCCAGGATGGACAGGGTAAGCTGAGGGTCGCACAACATGGGTGTCGAAGCAGGGATAATGGTTGGCAGAGGCATGGGTAATGTTACAGTTTGTAGGGCCCAAGATAAAATATTGCTTGTTTCCCCTTTACCGACCGACTCGCCAAAACGCCGCTACTCGACACATTTTATTGGTCGATTAAAACAAAACAAAAATAATTTCGTTTCGCCACAAAAATTAATCAAATTCGTTCCACAAAAACATATACACAAAACAGAATATACAATATACATACACACATCTTGTCAAAACAAAATGAAAAAGATTTTTCACCTACCTACCTACTCGGTTCTCTGAGAGGCGAGTAGGTAAAGGGAAAACAAACAATTTTTTAAGGGTGGCCTAGTAGGGTATGGGTAAGCTCTGAGTGTCTGGGGTGTGTGTGTGAGAGATAGTGGTTGCAATAAGTATGGTTTAACTTTCAATTCTCTGGGTTCTGTATACAGTACTAGACTAGAGATAATGAGTTACGGATGTACAGTGTATTGACAAAGATACTGCTGAGGTGCATATAGGAGGAGGACGGGAGCATAGAAAGAAGGTGTTAATTAAAGTTAACGATGACAGTGCGTGCCATAATGGTGGCTGTCTCACTAGGCCATGATAGAAATATTGTTTGTTTGCCCTCACCCGACCGATTGATCGTTCCCATTTTTTTTGTTTTTTTACAAATTGTATTACTGTACATTATATAAATCTGTAGGCAATACATTATATGTCAGCCAAGGAAAACAAACATTCAACATAAAAGGTATCTCCACACAAGCACACGCCGAGCATGTAGACACCATGCTGAATCTGTAAAAGACCCCCCTCTCAAAAAAAGGAAAAACGTCTACCTACCTAGGCATCCATAAAATATATAGTTTGCTGTCCTCCGACCGACCCACGAAAATAGCCGCGCCAAGTTTTTTTTACATTTTGCAAATTATTTTTTAGCTCATCTGACATAAGTCAGATGCAGCTTGTAGAATCGCTTGATCTCCGTCCGTGCGCGTGCTCCGTTGCCGTCCGTGCGTCCGTGCGTCAACAGTTGGGCACAAATCTTAACCGCTCGACGTACGGTCACGATATCGGCACATCGGGGGGGATCGTCAAAACGAGTTGGGATGTCGAAGCTGGGGGCAAGGTCAAAGTCAAGAGGTGTAAAAAAAGGGGAACATTCACTCCTTAACTTAAGGTATAGGAAGGAAATGCATAATTGCGGCACAAATCTAAACGGCTCGACGCTAGGCTCGTGATAGTCGGTGTATAGCATCATGTAGAAAAGCGCATCACTGTGCCGAATTTGGAGGTCACAGGTCAAAGGTCAGTGGGCACAGGCCGATTTTGACATTTTCTGAGGACATGGTCTGACGGAGCGATTGAAAAACTTTTTTGTTCAGCGGTGACTAGCATTTTATGGCTTTATTGAAGGGACCATGAAATGTCCTCTGCTGACATGCGAAGAGTAAGTGTCGGATAACCTTTTGACCTCAAGAGGAGGGTTAAACATGGATTGTTCACTGTCAACAAGGAGCTTGACTGCTTTTGCTATTATTAGAGCCCTATACCTGTGTCAATGTGAGGCTACAGTTGCCGCACAGTTTTATTGCAAAGGCAAATGTGTGAACAAGGTTTACGCTCCTTAAATCTATGATTTTCTAAAGGCAGTGTGTCTATAGCACCCTGCCCATTAGGCTGTGCAGGCCTGAATCAGTGAATGCTCACAAGGCAAAAACACAGGCAGCCCATGGCTGGCACGCTTCTTAATCATAATGTTGCCTGCCAACCTGCAATGCACCTGTTCACTCACAGCTGAGCAACTGCCTGAATATACTTACTTGGATTTTAGCCTGTACCTACTGTACGATTTGAGGAACGATGCCAATCTTTGATTATTGATACAAGCACGCGCCATCTCGTGCAACTAAGGCCTAGTTTAAATTAGTTTTATTCTCATGTAACTTTGTTAACGAATAAATAATAACTAGTACCATATTATAATATATAATATTTACTTTTCATCTTGAATCTTAACATATATCATGTAGCTATGCGTGCGTATCCATTTACCAGTTGTGCGAACATAAGCTGTTACCATAGAAATATTAGAACACTATATATATGATTCTATGACTGTTACACTCAGGGGCATAGGAAAGAAAGCATTATTAAGGGGGGCAGTAAAAGGCATCATCGGCTGGGTTTTAATTTTTTTAATATAATTAAGAGAGAGAGAGAAGTAAGATAAAGAGAGAGAGAGAGTAGTAAATTGAGACGGGGACAGGAAAACGGTGATACGGTGTGTATGCGACGGGGAAACGGGGCTACAATTAGGTCGTGCGAGATGTTGTGCAAGGGGATGGGAGTGGGAGGCAGGGGAGGGAGGTCGAAGTAGCGGGGAGGGAGATGGAGGTAAGGGGGAAAGTGAGAGGGCAAGAGGAGTGAAGTGGAGGCAGGGGAGGGAGGGGACGCAGTGGGGAGGGAGGTGGGAGAGAAGGACTCCCTGCCCCTCTAATTAACTGGAGATCCATGCTCATATGTTGAAATCTTTTATAGATAGATAAAAATAGATAGCTGTGAATCTATGACAACAAATTCGAGGTGAAAGGCAAGTATCATTTAATAAAATAAACCAAATCGCATGGGGGAGATAAGTGAGCGTGTCCTCAACAATGATGTGTACGCAACTGCGTATCTGCATATCTGCCGCCTAACACAATGTG
Source organism: Priapulus caudatus (assembly GCF_000485595.1). Lineage (NCBI taxonomy): Eukaryota > Metazoa > Priapulida > Priapulimorpha > Priapulimorphida > Priapulidae > Priapulus > Priapulus caudatus. The sequence goes on along the minus strand of NW_014577526.1, from coordinate 136,482 downwards.
TCACTACGCACGACTGAAGTTTATAACCGTAGCAACAGACCCCAGATGAGCTCAGCCGCTCTGGCGGCTCTTGTTAAACATTTTCATAGTTAAGACTGAAACACAAAGCATGTGTGGCAAACATGAAGACAGACTTAAAATAACTATTATGCCTCACACAAAAAAATGACCTACCTACCTACCACTAAAAAAATCATGGTCGGGGCGACAGCAAACATAGAATTTTTTAAGGGATGGCCCTACCCAAACTTTTCAACTTGGTCGGGTGAGGGACAAACAACGATTTTTTTAATTGTGGCCTGGGTGTCTCAAATTGCGTGTGTTTGCAGGTGAGCGTTCGGACGCACAGATGAGGAGAGTTGTGCATCAGCTGAAGCGGAAGCTCAAGGAGTCTGAGCAGCTGAACAAGTCGCTGCGACTAGAGCTAGAGCTTCACCAGAAGCTGCAGCTCGCTCGCTCGCAGGCTCCCGGTAAGACAGCTCGCGATAGCCGCGTCGTTAGTTTAAGTTAAATCCTTACCGTGCCTATATGGCGCGTAGGGCGGTCCCTATCTCTGTTTCAGTAACCCTGAGGCCCCGCAGCTGCTTTCACAGTAAATGCACAGTAGGGGTTAGTCCACTGGTAGCACTGCGAGTTAACTGGCCACACTCTATCTTTATTTGCTGAATGCTAAGCAGAGAAGCCACGTGTACCATTTTTCAAGTTTTTGGTATGACCCGGCCGGGTGTTGAACCCCCGAACTTCCACATGCGAGGCGAGCACTCTACCATTGAGACGTAGCGTCGTTACTGACGTCGAAAATGTTGTCGTGGATGTGTGCAGCGCTTATTACTGGTTTTCCTTCGTCCTGGTGCTTTTCCGGTCGTGGTGCATCTTGAATGATTGCATCGTAGAAACATATGGCCGTCATTGCTGCTCAGATCCCAGCGATCCGCTGTCTTGAGGTTTTAGTTCTGCGCAGTGGCTGTGATCTAAGTCTAGAAAGCATTCCCTGGCCAATTGCAGTGTGTTACCCACTAAATCAGTTAGCGGACATTGATTCGGGTGCGTTTCGGGTTTTCAGTTTCTCATCTCAAAGCTCAGTGAGTGCATCCTCGAAAGGTGGATCGTTGATAGCACAGCCCACAGATGGTACATCTGGTGCACAGCACACACTGGCAGTGCGATGCAATGTCTTAATAATGAATGTATTATTGATCTCAGGTGGAGAAAGTGAAGCCAACTTTGAGAAGCAGATGCAGGAGACGAGAGCGCTTCAGCACCATCTACAGGCCTCTCTGGAGAATAACGACCGCTTGAGGGAGCAACTAGCCGCATTGCTGGGAGAAGGTGGTATGGCAGGTGAGCTGAGGAAATCCCTTCCCGTGGATGCAGTTTGGGTATTCTTGGAGGAGAATCGAACCTGGTTTCGCAAGTAAAACGTGTAAAAAATCACACGAAACCATGTACCATCAACCATCATATATCACCCTAAGTTGAACATATTTACATGACAGGTATCCGTTGGCATTTGTAATGTGATTTTGGCAAAGGTGGGAAATTACCTAAGTTATCTAAAAACGATTAAGAATTTCTATGAGATACTGATTAATCACATCGCATTTGGAATGCTCAGTTGTTTCCCCGACACGGCACTTCACGCCCCAGCATCCGTGCGTAGACATCCAGTTAGGGGTAGCGCGCCGCACGCATCTCTCGTCGCCCCCGGTTACACATCGTGTCGTGAACGACGCCGCGCTGCTAATAACCCCCCGCTTCCGTTATTCCCGCAGCGGCGCTGGCGGCGACTCCGCTGCCGCCGCGAGACCTCGAGACGCCGGTCGAGCCCGACGACGAGACGGGGGAGCTGCGGCGGAGGCTGGCCGCGAGCGAGCGGGGTCACGCGGAGGTCGCGTCGCGGCTCGCCGGCGCCGAGCACCAGCAGGGGGAGCTGTGCGCGGTGATCAACGAGAAGAACACGCTCAACCAGGAGCTGCTGGAGCGCGCGGCCGCGCTCGAGGCACGCTGCCGCCACCTGGAGGCGTCGCTCGCCGAGGGACAGCGCGACGCGGAGAGACAGCCAGACAGCGAGAGACAGCCTGAGGTGGATGGACAGAGCGCGGCTGCTGAGTTGGATGCGCGCTGCAGGGAGCTGGAGGCGTCCCTCGCCGACAGCCTCGCGCGGCAGGCCGAGGGACAGCAGACGGTCGCCTCTCTGTGCGCGAGAGCCGATGAGCTCGCGCGCGAACTGTCGGCCGCCGCCGACGAGAAGCGCCTCCTGGTGGAGCGCATCGCCGACGTCGAGCCGGCCGTCGCGCAGCTGCGGCTCGAGCAGGACGCGGTCGCCGACGACAACCGTCGGCTCGGCGACGAGAACGCGCGGTTCGGCGCCGCGTACGAGCGCTGCAACGCGCAGATGCTCGAGGGCCGCAAGCGCGAGCGCGAGATGGAGAACTACGTGAAGCAGCTGTCGGACAGCGTCACGGGCAGCCAGGAGCTGACGTCACGCCTCGCCGCACTGCAGAGCGCGCTCGAGGCGAAGGAAGCCGAGCTGAAGGTGGCGCTGGCGCGGCTCGCCGACGCCGACGCGGCCCCGGGGCGCCGGACCCTCCGACGAGTCACCGTCGCGCGCTCCGCACAGCCCCGGCCTCGCCCGAAGCCTGGCGCCGCGGTTCTCCGCCAGGGGGCGCCGCTGTCGGCCGGCTTGCTTGTTCGGGACCTGCGCGGACGCAACGAGGCGGAGGACGACGAGGCGGGACGCGTCACGAGCTCGTCGCGCTCGGCGAGACGATGGCTGAGCCTCCTTGCGCGCGAGTCGCCCGAGTCGACCGACGAGAAGACGCGGCTGCTCGCTGGAAGCTGCGCGCCGATGCTGGTCGCCGTGACGAACGCGGCGGCGGCGGCGGCGCGCGCGCCTCGTCGAGCGGAGCCCGTGACGCGTCGGACCTCTGCAGCGCAGCCAGCGAGCTGCTTAAGCGCGACCTCGCGCAGCTGCGCGCCGAGCTGCTCGACCGCGACAACCGCATCGTCGCCATGGAGATGCAGAGCCGGCAGGGAACAGCGGCGGCGCGGCCACGACGACGACGACGACGACGCAGCCTTTGTCCCCGTGCGCACGCGAGCAGATGAAGAAGTAAGTGCGAAGGCGGGGTTTTCATGCGGCCACTGAACTTTCGTGTTTGATCGGCAGGTGATTTAGCAGGTGTTGAGATTCAGTTCGTGGAGGTTTCTGTTCTTTCTG
>NW_014577526.1:115762-128262 GCF_000485595.1 Priapulus caudatus | reverse complement strand
AATCTATTAGAGATGCGTAAGTGCAATTTCACTAACAGATTCGCTTATCACTCCACATCATCATCATCATAATAATATCATATACATTACCTACCATGATATCATTGATTATTACTACCACTTCGCTAATCCCCCCACCCCCCCGCCCCTCCACGAAACTCTCGGAGGAGAGATGGCAGCGGCTAGTCGCTACGGTAACCGCTCCGCCGCATCTCTCGCTGCGCAGATTCGTCGTTGATCTCGGTGAACTCGGCGCACCGGCTGCTGTACGCCATCGCTAAGATCGAGGACTACGACCTCGTCGCGAAGCAGACGGGCGAGAGCCGCGTCATACTGAGCGGCATCGAGGCGCGGCTGAAGGAACGCATGAAGCTGCTCATGCCCAAGGACTACAAGGTACGATCGGTCTGTCGGCGTGGCGCGGGTGCACGCGTGTGTGTCCCGCATCGATGCTACGCGCAGGCGCGGCTGTTGCTTATTCTGCTTTTGTTTCTTCTGTTTCTTGTTGTTCTCCGTTTTCTTCTTCTTCGACTTGTGTTTTTTCTGCTCTTTGTTTTCCTTCCCATTCTTCATCGTCGTGATCTTTTCCTTTTTGTTGTTGTTGTTCGTCCTCTTCTTATTAGCTCATCTGACGTAGTCAGATGCAGCTTGTAGAATCGCATGATCGTGCGTGCGTCCGTCCAGGCATCCGTGCGTCCGTTCGTCAACAGTTGGGCACAAATCTTAACCGCTCGACATACGGTCACGATATTCGGGACATCGGGGGGGGATCGTGAAAAGGACTCGGGATGACAAATTTGGGGGTCAGGGTCAAAGGTCAAGATGTGTCAACGGAGGGGAAATATTTCCCCTTTAACTTAAGGTATAGGAGGTAATACGCAATTGCGGCACAAATCTGAATTGGTTCGACCTATGCTCTTAATATTCGGTGTATAGTGTGATGGGCAAGAAACCCATCACCAGTGCGAAATTGGAGGTCACAGGTCAAAGGGCAGTGGGGGAAAGGTCAGATATCAGACATTTGCTGAGGACATGGCCTAATGGACAGAGTGAAAAACTTTTTCGTTTCAGCGCTGACGTCACCTAGCATTTTTATCACTTTATTGAAAGGACCATGAAATGTGCTTTCCACTGACGTGTGAAGAGTAAGTGTCTGATAACCCTTTGACCCTCAAGAGGAGGGTTAAACATGGATTCATGAACTGCCTCAATGACGTCACAGTGTTGTCATATTCATGGCACATCCATAATCTAGAAACCCAATAAGCCTGGATAGCCAAACACGTAGAGCACGGCCGTCACAGCTGAAAGGTCGTTGGATCGAATCCCATCTGATTTTTTATTATTTACCTGTTTTCTGTATTTTTCTATCTTTATCCATTTAACTATTTTTTTCCAATTAATGCAAATATTTACATGATTTATTTACAACAATTTAATAACAACATAATTTTTACAACAATTAATTGTTGTTGTTTTTTAATAGGGTTAGGGTTAATGTCACAATGCACCATAAAACAGGAGTTTCAGGCACGCGATTTGTATTAACCAATGGGATTTGGGAGGTATGCAGAATGCAGAAGGTTGCTGAAATGATGTGTACGCAACTGCATATCTGCATATCTGCGCCTAACAAAGGTGTCACTACACATGACTTAAATGTTACGTTTATAACCGTAGCAACAGACCTCAGATGAGCCCAGACGCTCTGCGGCTCTTGTTCTTCTTCCTTTTCTTCTTCTTCTTTTTCTTCTTCTTTTCCTTCTGATTCTTCGTCATTGTCATCTTCTTTTCCTACCTCCTGTTATTGTTGTTGTTATTCTTCTTATTCCCCTTCCCCTTCTTCGTCGTTGTCTTCGTCTTCTTCTAATTCTTCTCCTTATTCTTCGACTGATCACCGAGCGCACGCGTGTAACTACGTTTGAGACCAGCACTCGAGCGAGCGTACGCGCGTACGACTGTCTTGGGTTTCGTTCTCGCTTCTTCGCGCCGCACAGAGCCTGGAGTTCATCACGCTGAAGGGCATCTCGATCAGCGTGTCTCAGCTCGCGCACTACCTCGGCGAGTGCAACAACCGCCTGCGACTCTTCTGGACGACGGAGCTGCCGTCGCGCGAACTCGGCGGCGAGCCGCCCTACCACCGCATACTAGCCGACGAGGTGAGTGGCGCCCTCGCGCGGGCGGCGCGCACGGTCGCGGCGCCCCCTGGGTTCGTGCTGCATGTTTGCGCGTCGATCAGGATGATCGCTGCGTGCGGGTTTTTGTTTTATCTTGTGATGAGCGTGAGATGTGCGTAAGCGGGGGTTGGTTGTTCGCGACTTGTGCGTTGTTATGTTATTTTCTATTCGTGTTCACCGTTTAGTATTTCTCCGTGTCATAGTATACTGCGGTGTTTCGCTACTGCAGTCAATGATGCGTCTTTCGGTGGAGTGCGGAGAGTCTGTGACGACGTCGCTTGAAGTCGTGCGTCGATGTTGCGCTGGTTGTACACGTATCGATGCTCACATCTCGTTTTCGTTGCAGAACATGAGTCTGAGAGATACGATAAACAAGCAGAGTCACAAGCTGTCCTCCCAGGAGAAGCTGCTGGGCAACGCTCTCGGAAAGCTTGAGGTGCGGTCTGCGTGTCTGCGTCTCTCTACTTGTGTTTACAAAAATCTCTCCGTATCCATTATAGGAATCCTGTTGCTACTGATCTTGTCGGTGCCGTGAATCTTTCCAGCAACATAAAGCTCTACCCGTGTAGTATTAGTCCTTTGCTTCTGGCCATAATAAAAATATTGTTTGTTTGCGCTCACCCGACCGAACCGCCAAAAAGGAACCGACTCAACAAATTTTATTGATCTTTTTTTTTTTGCTTTTTTTATTGTTGTTTATTTTATTCTTTTGTCGGTACTTTATTTTTTGTACGCAGCACAACCATTCTTCATCATAGGTGTTTTCTCTCCAGCAGCCCCGCGGATGTTGTCGCCATGCTGCTTTTTTTGTTAGACGTCTTCTTCAAAAGCCTCCTTCCTTCCCCAACTTTTTCGGCTTGGTTGGGTTGGGGGCAACCAATTTTTTTTTAATTGTGGCCTTACTGTCTCCGGTAGAGCGAAGGGCTACATGGGTAGAGCTAAGCTACATAATGCACTCTATTTTATTAATATTATATGATGCCTATGTGCCAGGTAATAGGTCTATCTGCCGATATGCCATTACCGATACTTGGATCGATGTTCCTATGTCGTAAATCACGTTCGTAACTTTCCATCGCCCAGTGAATTATTCAACGCTTTATACGGCCTTCTTGTTTGCACGTCGTTCGTTCCCGTTCGCTGACCAAGCTCCCTAGGTGGCGCCGCTGTTTGCAGCGCCGCGATCGGCAGCCACATCCATCATGGATCGCTCATCGGCGTCTGTGAGCGTCGTTTCGCTGCTGTAGAGGGTTTGTAGTGTTGGCAGGTTGCCAGCAGGTGTATCCGTGCATGCGCTCACTTGTTATGTGATAACCACCGTTGATTTTTAGGGGGAATAGGCTAGTGGGCTTTTACACGTTTTGGCCAGTGAAGACTGGGATATTTCTGCTCCTAGCATGCGCTGTCCGGTTTCGTTTCACGAACGCCACATTCGTTTTTTGGCTCGGTTATATTTTGAGTTTGAAAGCTCGCGTTCCTGCCCCCACGTACATCCGCTCAGCCATCACTCTGCAGCTACAGCTGCCGCAAGCGCCAATTTTAAATGACCAAAACCAAATGGTCGAGGCGAACCACAGAACAGTACGTGATCTGTGTGGATTGTCTGCACTGACTAATTATGCGACTGCCCTCACAGACGCAGTTTCGAAGAAGAGAGGTGGTGCAATTTCTGAGCAATGCAGCCCGATTTGTCGCGCACACAGTAACATGCTGTGTTGCGTAACTTCTCGGCCGACGCCCACCGACGCCGCACTAGCGTTGTTGAAACACGCTTCGATCTCTTGGGGGTAGAAGCAATTAGTAGATGCCCTTGGCTGTCTCCCCGCGTCGCTACCGCTGCGCGGCCGATCGAGCGGCATACGGCGCGTTTGTTTGGGACGAATCCGTCTGATCGAGATCATGTGATCCTGATCCGACCAAACAAACGCAAAACTCACTTTCACCGGTTCACGTTTTTCTGTGACCTATCACGGGATGGTTCATAACAAAGAACAAGCTGTGATTGGCTGAGGCGCGGGCCGCCATATTGGATCCCGTTCGAATCCGCCTCACTAGCAGGGTCGGGTTCGGTGGATCGAGATCAAGTGATCCGACCAAACAAACAGTCAGATCAACGAATCCATCGGATCGAGATCCGTGGATCCGACCAAACAAACGCGCCTATAAGTCGCTGCACATGTGCTGGCAGGAACGCACGCTTTCTCGTTTGCCGCTACGCATTTATTTATTTCGTTATTTTACACACTGTGTTCTTTGTGCCCACACAGGCGAGCACGCGTGTCAAGGCTGGGATGGAGGAGGCCATTATCAAGCAACGTAAGTCTTCGCCGTGGCTGCGCTCACTGCGGCTTCGCTCCGCCCGGCTGTCCTGTAACCGCGTTAATATGTATCAACCCTCTCTTGGTCTCCACCTCGTATAACCATGTCCTCGCTCTGTCAACTCTAATGCACCCACCTATACAGCCCCTCTGTTTCTCTCTCTCTCTCTCTCTCTGATCATTTTACAGCTTTTATTGGTAGGCGTAGTAATTCGTTTTGGAGCAGATATCTCTGTCGATCGCGATCAAGCGTTGCCGCTGCTGCTGCTATTCACTAGTTACTTCTGTCGAGTAAAAACACTGGGGGGTGGTAATTGTTTTTATGTACGTGTAACTTTTACTGTCAGAATAAAAAGAGTCGACGTGAATATACTGACACTCTACCAGCGTAGTTTATTTTAGTATGAAAGCTGTGTGACCCTGTGTTGCACATGCAAACCAAACCCACGCTTCTTGTAATCGAAATCCTAGTTCCATGATAAGCTGCCTCGCACACCAGATCTTCAAACTAATTGTGTTCATGATGCCGGGACTCACTGTACAGTGGGTTGTCTAACGAATCAATTACCACGTTGATGCGTGTATCTCTGCATCCCCGTGTCACTCTGACCCACATTAATTCGCTCTCTGCATTAGAATAGGATTATTAACGCATTGCTTGTTACGTTTTCAGTGACAAAGACGCACAAAGTTCTGAAAAAGGCAAAAAGCAATTTGGAGTACCGTTCCCAGCCATCCTAGGAGTCCAGTCATGCGATCCAATCTACAAAGTACCAGCTGTAGTTTTATCAGTTGTAGCAGCCTGGTTGCAGGAATGTTTATCAGTTGTAGCAGCCTGGTCGCAGAAATGTTTATCAGTTGTAGCAGCCTGGTTGCAGAAATGTTTATTAGTTGTAGCAGCCTGGTCGCAGAAATGTTTATCAGTTGTAGCAGTCTGGTTGCAGAAGTGTTTATCAGTTGCAGCAGCCTGGTTGCCTGAAAGTTTTATCAGTTGTTGCAGTCTGGTTGCAGAAATGTTTATCAGTTGCAGCAGCCTGGTTGCAGAAATGTTTATCAGTTGCAGCAGCCTGGTTGCAGAATTGTTTATCAGTTGCAGCAGCCTGGTTGCAGAATTGTTTATCAGTTGCAGCAGCCTGGTTGCAGAATTGTTTATCAGTTGCAGAAGCCTGGTCGCAGCACCGTGCCGTATTTCTGTCCTCAGGAACAAATCGGTCGCTGCCTCTAACAGGAGTGACAAGTCTTCCTTCCTACGTGTTGTCACGGCCTAGCCATTGTGCCTCTTGTTTGGTAGGGGGCGCCACTGCTGTACACTTCTCGGGTCGCCCCTAGCAACTGGTGTCCTGTATTGCGCAGCCGATCATTTTAAAAGAAAAGCAACGTTTAATGTAATACATATATTAACGTTTAACAGTTTAATTTGTGTGCTTGTGAGTTCGAGAGTGCACGTGTGTGTGCAAATTTGTATGCATGCGTGCGTGTATGCATGCGTGCGTGTGTTCGTATAGATGTGAGCACGGTGGTGATTCGTGCGTGCGTTCGTGCGTGCGTGCGTGCGTGCGTTCATCCGTATGTTCATACTATGTATGTTCACGTCAGTGAATTTTTAACTAATTATTTCTATATTTCTTTAACGTTTTCTTCGTTATTCTTCGTTCTGTATGCTACGTGTGTTTCATTAGTAACCCCTAATTTCCACCCGCGAGAGTGAGATTGAGAGAGAGAGAGAGAGAGAGAGAGAGAGAGTATATAAGGCGCTATTGTTTGTTAGCTGCTGGCTCGTAGAGTTGCTGCTGCGTTTGCGGTGACCAGGACACCTCCAGCCTGTAGTGTTTTTTTCTATGTTTGGTGATATTCCCTAAATTGCTCGGTTTATCCAGATTTTATATATATATATAAGGTTTACATGTTTGTTGTGACAAGCCACATTAGTTCTTACGTTTCATTCAGTCTTAGCGGTTGATATTAATCAGAGGACGTGTAGTGTGTAACTGATTTGGGGGGTGGGGTGCTATGCGTTTGTGGGTACCGTACATATTGGGAGGGTGTGGGGGTATATTATACTCAGCACGTGCCAAAGACCACGCGGGGTCGGTTGGTTATCTCACGGTCTCTCTCGCTGCACACAGGATAGGTTTTCTTTCCTATTGCACTCCAGTGTCGAGGCCTCCTAGTTTTCTATGCAGTCATTCATTCATTGTATTCTCGTGTAAATATTAGTGGCTACTAGCTAGATTAGAGTACCGAAATGGGAGCATGATGATGATATGTATATATATATATATGTGTGTGTGTATAATATATATATATATATATATATACATACATACATACATACATATATATATATAAGCGCCAGTAGCTTTCGTGTGTCACTCGTGAACTCTCCTTGCTCCATGCACGCATCATTTGATATGACGTTGTGAGAAGCACGTGTGTAGGCGTGAGGTTTTGTTAGCTTACGAAAGACAACGGTAAGTGTTTAATGTGAAAGTAACGAATGATGTACACGAAAGGCTGCGAATTGTAGCAAAATTAGTTTTACTGTACGAATGCAGCGTGTTCGCCTTCTAACATTAGACTGTATGTATAGACATTGAAAATGTGTGATTGTCTGCCAATAAATATATCACTACCTTTCACTTGTTACGAATAAAGTCCGCTGTTCCACGTTTCTTTCGTCTGTGACTCTTTGTGGAGCTCGGTTCATCCACGACGGTATAAATGGGTGGTGGCATAACGTTATTATATCATACGTTTACTTATATTACGGATACAATGCTACGTTTCAGTGTGGGAACGTCGGCAAGTTCTGTTATCACGCGAAAATACGATTAATGGGTGCCTACGGCAATCAATAATTTTCCGTCAAAACCAGAAACAAGTGAGTGTTATTCGCAGCATAACAGGTTTATCTCACGCGAACATGTTGGCGCCCTTTCTCTGGCATCTCTTGGATTGTGTTTTATGTGTATATTTTATTGAAGCGTGATATCCTGGTTTACCTCACCACATGCTAGCCTGTAATAAGTGCATTATGGTACCGATGCAAATATTATTGTCAGTGCACCTATTTATTAATAAAACAAACTTTTACAAAGTAATCATACCGGTTTAATGCAAGGCACAGATAATACAGGATGTTAGCATGCAACGTGACATTAGATATCGTGGGAAAGAGGCTTGGTGGTAAACAACGGGGTGGGGTGACCATGATTCTTACTTTATCAATCCAGTGTTAGAGTAACTAATTGTTAAGCACGTACAATTACCAACCTAAGAGGTATTGGTATGGTTCAGGACACGTGACCTTTCAACATCAAATAATTCTACTGATTACCAATACCAACGAATTAATTTAATACCGTAACTACAGGGCTATGTATATATATATAATTGATAGTGTTGAGTCTCTTATAATCTCGTAGTCGGTGTTTCGTGAAATTGAACGAATCTATCTTTCAATCTACCTAACTATATATCTTTCTATCTATCTATCTATCTGTCTGGCTGGCTAGCTAGCTATCTATCTATCCAGCTACCTATCTAACTATCCACCCAGTTATCTATCTACCTATCCATCTATCTACCTATCCTTCTATCTACCTATCCATCTATCTACCTATACATCTATATACCTATCCATCTATCTACCTATCCATCTACCTACCTATCCATCTATTTACCTATCTATTTATCTACCTATCCATCTATCTACCTATCCATCTCTCTACCTATCCATCTATCTACCTATCCATCTATCTACCTATCCATCCATATCTACATATCCATCTATATTATCAGTATAGTGAACAAACAATTTGTTTTCATTTACTCCAGCTATTCTATATATATATATATATATATATATATATATATATATATATGATTATAAATATGACAAGTGTTGCACGGTGCACGGAGTTATTGCCCATGTTGGCCTTTTCCTGGCGTGAACAGTCGTATGGAAGACAGAACCACCGCATTAAAACCAACACCGCCAGCGGCGATGTGCCACGGTCAATCACCCTGTCGGTGACCACGCCCACTACGACTCCGTCCATGTTAACCTTTCATCCTCCCGTGCCCGTCTGTCTGCCGGCTAGCGAACTAAGCACGATGGTATTGTGAGCAACCTCTTCCTGCGTGTTTTTCCGGTTCCGGTGGCAGAAATTGCGCGCGTCCATGCATACACACGGTCGCAAGTTTTTAAATCGTAGGATGGCGACTGAAGGATAGGACGGTAACTGATGGTGGCGTAGGATGGTGACTGATTAGGGTTAGGGTTAGGGTTAGGGGCAGGGTATTAAAGCACGAATAACTTATCAATCTTCAGTCGCCATCCTACGATTTAAATACTCGCCACCCAGTCAGAGAGTGCGTGAAGGTGTCGACTGCTGTTTGTTTACGTACAATGGTCACGTGGCTCACACGTCAGATTTACTCACGAGCTACGAGACCGGGGTTCTTAAACTCCTCTGCACTTGCGCTTGATCAATTGCTTGTCAATCTAGTAAACGTGTCTGTGATATAATATACCTAGGGGAGGTATATATTGTGTGTGTGTGTTGTTGTCTGTGTGTGTGTGTGGTGTGTCGTTGTGTGTGATGTGTGGCGTCTGTGCGTGCGTGGCGTGGCGTGCGTGCTGCAGTGTGTGTGTGTGTGTGTGTGTGTGTGTGTGGTGTGTGTGTGTGTAACGTGTGTAGCGTGTGTGGTGTGGTGTGTGTGTGTGTGTGTGTGTGTTAGTTGTACGTTGTATGTGTGTGTGTTGTGTGTGTGTGTGTGTGTGTGGTCGTGTGTGTTGTGTGTGTGTGTGTGTGTGGTTGTGTTACCTTTTTAATCTTTATATATATATATATATATATATTCCCTAATATGATCTAACGTTATCTCTTGTTGTGCGTGCGTAGATGCGTAGATGATTGGGTGTGATTGTATGTGTGTGCGTGCGTGCGTGCGTACGTGCGTGCGCTTGTGCGCATGCGTTTTTGATGGTGATGGGTTATGGCTGGCGTAACAATATAATATATAAAGGAGGATTATTAATCACCGCAAATCAACGTCAACTAACTATAGTTCGCCGACCGTGAGAATTCGTCCGTATCGCTATACACATCGTACGAATCGTTACGACTAATACCCGTCCTAATGCTATACATTTCTATATAATTCTATGTGTAGAAAATCCCCCGAATATACGACGTGGAAGATCGTGACACGCGGGCGTGTGAAAGATAGATGAACCAATGAGACGAAAGCGCTGATCATGCGCCTGAGGCGTAGTGAGAGAACGAGTCTATCGTCTGTGCGGCCAACGTGCGTAGCAGACGAAAGCACGCCGACTCTGTCTTAAGACTCACGTGAATCATGTCATGCGCATCATCACATGACACGTGAAAGTGAGTGTGTGATCGTATGCTGTTTGTTCGCGTATGTGCGCACGCGAACGAGCGAGCAAAAGAGAGTGAAAAAGGTGCGCGCGCGAGTGAGAGAGAATATATACTGTATAGAAAGAGAGGGAAAGCGAGAGAGACAGGCGAGAGATACAGGAAAAATAACGAAAGCGCGCGTACGAAAGAGAGAGCGCGCGAGAGAGAGGAAGCGAGAGAGTATTATACATATTTGTATTTCGTCTCGCGCCCTTACGTGTGTAACGGTAGCCAGCGATGTGCGTTTCCGCTTATTAAGCAGCATCTGAACCGTAAGTGACCTCGACCGTGACCCTACCTGTCTACGGAGCCCGAAGTTCGTTAGTAAGGACGGGAGAAACTTGCCAGCCAGCGTGCTCATGGCAAGATCGAGCTCAGCCACGCGTGGTAACTCGTTGGCGGAACATTGCGAGTGACGATCGTGCTGCCATATATTTGGATATTAATACCATATATTGTCCTGCTGATGTTGTTAGCTCGCACGATCTCTACCTCACTTCTGCGGCGGGAAATCGTGTCGAAGCACAGCTGCATGCATGCATGCATACGTCATCTGAGACGGCCATCAGCTCTCGAGTCGTCCTGTCTGCACGCACGCGCCTGATAGTCGATCAGCTGTCGTTTAAAAACGGCCCGCGTCTGCCGGCGCGTGACGTCACGCTAGCGGGCAGCGACACGCGCTGGTGCGGGCGTAGTAGACACGTAACGTGACGACGACGACGACGACGACGACGACGACGGCGGCGGCAGCAGCTAGCCACGATGCGTGTGCCGACGTGCGCCCTCCTGCTGCTGTGCACTCTGCACTGTCGGCACGCACCCAGCGTGCGTGCGCAGACGAGCTTCACGGACACGACGTTCCCGACGTCGACGACGGAGACGTCAGATCTGACGACGGAGCAAATCAGCCATCCGCCGCCGATCAAGATCGTCGAGGAGACGGTGGAGACGGTGACGGTGAACACGGAAGAGGAGGAGACGACCGTCGGAGGAGGTCAGTGTGACGGACAGCTGCCCTACACGGAATCAGACGCCGCATACCTGGAGACGCTGATAGCGATGGACACCACCGATCTGCTGCAGTCGCTCAAGTCACAGCTGATACTGTGTCACAACTACCGCCAGCTGGAGCAGATCTTCTTCGTCATCGATAAGCTGGTGAGTATCGATGACATCAATCGTTGATCTTAGAATCTGCTTCGCCGTGATCGATTTACGCGACCGTTGCGATGATCTCGTCTCTCATCTCGCGGCATTTCGCGTGAATGCAAATATATATCAAGAGTACATAATAGAGATGTACTATTATGTACTATTATGTACTATGTGTACTATTATGTATTATGTACTATTATGTCTCTGTTATGTACTATTGATATATATATATATATATATAGTTTATACTTTCCCTAGCCGTTGCATGGTAGAGCGTTGACCTTCGTGTATTGTGATCACATCTGAGGCAACGTGGTTCTATTGCGCTCCGCTGTTATTGGAATGGCGATAGACTGGTACAGGAATGCTTCTTGCCCCCCACCCTTTACTACTGACCCGAGGGGGCGAGCAGCAAAATAGACAGCACGACGTCGACATCTATTGTCTTTGGCGTCTTTGTAAATGAGCGTGCCCTTCCATCAGCGCAAACGCATAAATACACGACAAACACGGACATACACATCGCACAGGCGCGCACGCACGCACGCACGCACACACGCACGCATACACGCACACGCGCACACACGCGCGCACTCAAACACTCACACGCGCGCATGCACGCATATCCCAACGTAAGCACGCACCATACATACAGGTGCACGCACGCACGCACGCACGCACGCACGCACGCACGACGCACATTCATGCACGCACGCACGCACCCACAAGATATATTATAAGTTCGTCTTTGTTTGACGGGTGCGTGCTGTATAAAATTATCATTCCATACGTGCACATCTATACTATGGATCCCTACGTGTCCTGTTATTATCATATAGCAACTATACTTGGCTAAACGAGTCGCCACGCGATATTTGAGCGTGCGGTATGTTGTCAGTAACGTAAAGTAATCGTGATAAGATAAGTTGTAAGATAAGTTGAAGCGAGTCTGTGCTTCACGGGGGCTGAGGAGACAGAACCTCGGGCGTATACGTCGTACGAACGCGCGTGCTTTGCAGTTGTTCCGGCTGCGAACGCAGACGTTCCACAAGTACATTCTAGTCGAGGGTAGCTGTCAGCGGTTCTTCGGGTGTAAGGACGACCTACGGCAAGGTGTCGGCCGCTCGTTCGGCAATGACGACGACACTCCGACCATTCTCTCCCGCACGATCGATGGCAACCGTGTCGGCGGCAACCCCGGCCAGTCGATTAGAGGTACGTTGCGCTGCGGCCCGTTGTCAGTAACAAAATGAGTCCAAAGAAACCACGACGGCGACACACACACACACACACACACGCACACGCACACGCACACGCACACGCACACGCACACGCACACGCACACGCACACGCACACGCACACGCACACGCACACACACACACACACACTCTCTACACACACACACACACACACACACACACAC